>NC_080071.1:95978486-96278486 GCF_949987535.1 Balaenoptera acutorostrata
CTGAGGGTACTCAGTGTCCTTGCAGGGAATAGGGTGCCCACGCCAGGCTCCTAGATGTCCTGCAGAGCGTACTGACGTTAAAATGATGCACAGCAGTGGCTACGGCCTCATGGAAACTGCTTCACGCCTCCGCTTCTGCATGGCAATTCAGGGCCTTACCGCGAGGCAAGTGCTCTCGCTGAGGGTCCCGTTAGCGCCACAGCATGGGAGGATGCTGACTTTCTCCTCCAGCAGAGTGACTTCAGGTACGAGGTCCTCGAAGAATTCTAAGCGGAGTGTTTTCTCATGGCAGCTCAGACGGGGGCCGTGACGAACACTTCCGTGGCAGGTCGCACTGGCTAGAAATGTGGTCCTGAGGCTGCTCCAGTGCTCTGGAAATGTAGCTCTCCTTAAGGAACGTGCAGGGTGTTGCCCATCACTCGGCATGCACAGAGGGCCTCCGAGGGACTTACCTTTGGGCCTCCATGTTGCTCAGCAGGCCCACAGGGGTCTGGAGGCACTCAGGGATCCTGGAGGGAAAATGATGCACACCCGAGGGGCCTAAGAGTCCTGGAAAGGGTACTTCCTTTAACATAGAGCAGAACAGAGGCTTCCCTGGTGGTGCACTGGTTGACAATCTGCCTGCCAATGCAGGGGACACGGGTTCGAGCCCTGCTCTGGGAGGAATCCACATGCCGCGGGGCAACTGGGCCCGTGAGCCACAACTACTGAGCCTGCGCCTCTGGAACCTGTGCTCCGCGACAAGAGAGGCTGAGATACTGAGAGGCCTATGCACCGCGATGAATAGTGGCCCCCACTTACCGTAACTGGAGAGAGCCCTAGCACAGAAACGAAGACCCAGTATAGCAATCAATCAATCCATCAATCAATCTTAAAACAACAATAAAAAATATAAAAAATAAAATACAGCAGAACAGCGACTAATACCTCATGGAAACAGCTGCATGCTGCCCTTTCTGCGCGGTTACTCAGGGACTTACCTCGAGGTCAGTACTCACGTTGAGTTTCCCTTTAGCTCCAGAGCGTGGCACGATGTGCTCCACCCCGGCCATCGAAGCATCCGGCTAGCTAGACAAAACTCATTGTCTTCCCAGAGCCATGTATGCAGAGGCTAGTGGCCTGTTAACAGCAGTCAATTTCAAGTAGCTTCAAGGCAGCATGAATGGAGCTTTCAGGATGGGAAAGCAAGGCTAGTTCCATCAGGCCCCCATTTCCGCTTGCACACGCAGCATACATCCCTGTGCTTTCTAACAAGTCCAAAGAGACACAGGTTACCCAGTGGTTACTTCGTTGAATCAACTCCTCGAAGCAGGGTGTTCTGCATCTAGCGAACTGCCTCAACCAAGGAAAGCCCCAGCTAGGCCTCCGGGCCCGTGGCTCTTCAAAAGCCTGCAGTGTTATCCGAGGAACTGGGCTTTAGTTGCAGTCGGAACGCAAGCCCACATTCTCCTGGAGGCAGGGTGACTTCAGACAGGGGGTCCCAGATGGAATACGAAGCCGAGTGTTTTCTCAGTGCAGCGCAGACTAGGGCAATGAGTCAGACTTGCACGGCATGTTGGCCCTGCTAGAACGGTGTTCGTGGACCTGTGGGAATGCTGGGGAAGTCAAGCTGTCCCAAGAAAGAGTGCAGTCTGTTGCCCTACACTCGGCATACACAGAGTGGCTCCGAAGGGCTACGGGCCTGGATGTGGCTTAGCAGGCCCATGGGGGCCTGAGGGTACTCAGTGTCCTTGCAGGGAATAGGGTGCCCACGCCAGGCTCCTAGATGTCCTGCAGAGCATACTGACGTTAAAATGATGCACAGCAGTGGCTACGGCCTCATGGAAACTGCTGCACGCCTCCGCTTCTGCATGGCAATTCAGGGCCTTACCGCGAGGCAAGTGCTCTCGCTGAGGGTCCCGTTAGCGCCACAGCATGGGAGGATGCTGACTTTCTCCTCCAGCAGAGTGACTTCAGGTACGAGGTCCTCGAAGAATTCTAAGCGGAGTGTTTTCTCATGGCAGCTCAGACGGGGGCCGTGACGAACACTTCCGTGGCAGGTCGCACTGCCTAGAAATGTGGTCCTGAGGCTGCTCCAGTGCTCTGGAAATGTAACCCTAACCGTCTAACACTAACCCTCACCCTCCCCTTAACCTTAAACTCTAAACCCTAACCCCTAACCCTTAACCCTAACCCTAGCCCCAACCCTAAAACCCTAACTCTAACCCTAACCCTAAACGTAGTCCTAACAAAGGCCACGAACCTGTCCCTAACTCAGTCCCTGACACAATAGCTAACAAAGGTTCTGATGCTAGTTCTAACTCAGGCCCTGACACTGTTCTTAACTAAGGCCTTGAAACTACTCCTAACTCAGGTCCTAGTTATGTCTTTAACTAAGACCCTAATGCTGATCATGCAAAGGCCCTGATGCTGCTCCTAAGTCATGCCCTGAAAATGTCCCTAGCTAATGCCCTGACGTTAGGCTTCACTCAGGCCCTGTCGCTCTCCCTAAGTCAGCCTCTGACGCTGTCCCTACCTGAAGCCCTGACACTGGTTCTAAAGAAGGCCCTGATCCTCTCAGTAACTGAAGTCTTGACACTATCCCTAGGTTATTCCCTGACACTATCCCTACATGTTAACCTGACCCTGTCCCTAGCTAAGCTCCTGCCTCTTATGCTAACTAAAGCCTTTATGCTGTGCCTAACTCAGGCCCTGAATTTAGTCCCAAGGACGTGATACTGTCTCTAACTAAGGTCTAGATGCTCGTCCTAAGTCAGTGCCTGATACTGTCCCTAACTATGGCCCTACCCCTATTCCTAACTCAGGACCTGACACTGTACCTAACAGAAGGACTTGACACTAATCCTAACTAAGACCCTAACACTGTTCCTAACAAAGACTCTGATGCTAGTCCTACCCAAGGCCCTGACACTGTCCCTAACTAAGGCCCTGACACTCCACCTAGCTCAGGCACTGACACTGTCCCTAACAAAGGCCCTGACACTACACCTAACTCAGGCCCCGACACTGTCCCTAACTAAGGCCCTGACACTACTCCTAACTGAGGCTCTGACACGATTCCTGACATAGACTCTGATGCTGGTCCTAACTAAGGCCCTGACACTGTTCCTTACTAAGGCTCTGACACTACTCCTAACTCAGGCCGTGATACAATATATAACAAAGGCTATGATGCTAGTTCTAACTCAGGCCCTGACACTGTCCCTAACTAAGGCCCTGACACTACTCCTAACTGAGGCTCTGACACGATTCCTGACATAGACTCTGATGCTGGTCCTAACTAAGGCCCTGACACTGTTCCTTACTAAGGCTCTGACACTACTCCTAACTCAGGCCGTGATACAATATATAACAAAGGCTATGATGCTAGTTCTAACTATGGCCCTGACACTGTCATAACTAAGGCCTTGACACTACACCTAACTCAGGCCCTGACACTGGCCCTAACTAAGGCCCTGACATTACTCCCATCTCAGGCCCTGACACTGGCCCTAACTAAGGCCCTGACACTACTCCTATCCCAGGCACTGACAGGATACCTAACGAAGGCTCTGATGCTAGGCGTAACTAAGGCCCTGACACTGTCCCGAACTAAGTTCTTGACATTACTCCTAACTCAGACCCTGACATGATACCTAACAAAGGCTCTGATGCTAGCCCTAACTAAGGCCGTGACACTGTCCCTAACTAAGGCCGTGACACTCCACCTAGCTCAGGTCCTGACACTGTCCCTAACACAGGCCCTGCTGCCGTCAATATCTAAAGTCCTGACACTATCCTGAGCTTATATCCTGACCCATCTCGTACTAAGGTCCTGAAACTGTCCCTAAGTGAGCCTTGACGCTGTCCCTAAGTGAGGCCCTGAGGCTGTCCATAACAGAGACCCTGAGAATGTCTTTACCGAAGACCCAAATGCTGATCCTACAGAGGCCTTTATGCTGCTCCTAAGTCATGCCCTGACACTGTCCCTAACTCAGGCCCTAAAGATAGGCCTCACTTAGGCCCTGTTGCTGTACCTTAGTTAGGCTCTGATGCTATCCTTACATCTAGCCTTGACACTGGTCCTGATTAAGCCCCTGACGCTGGTTCTAACTATGTCCCTGACGCTGGTTCTAACTATGTCCCTGATGCTCTCAATAACTAAGGTCTTCACGCAATCCCTAGCTCATTTCCTGACACTATCCCTGGCCTGGAACCTAACTCTGTCCCGAGCGAATGTCCTGCCCCTTATCCTCCCTGAATCCCTAATGCTCTCCCTAACTAAGGCCCTGACTAGTCCTAACTAAGGCCCTGACACTGTCTCTAACTAAGGCCCTGACAGTACTCCTAACTCAGTCCCTCACACTGTACCTAGCAAAGGCTCTGATGCTAGTCCTAACTAAGCTCCTGACACTGTCCCTAACTAAGGCCCTGCTGCTGTCAATATCTAAAGTCCTGACACTATCCTGAGCTAATTTCTGCACCCATCTCTTACCAAGTTCCTGAAATTGTCCCTAAATAAGCCCTGACTCTCTCCCTAAGTGAAGCCCTGAGGTTGTCTCTAACAGAAGCCCTAATAATGTCTTTAACAAAGACCCTGATGCTGATCCTAACGAGGCCGTTATGCTCCTCCTAAGTCCTGCCCTGACACAGTCCCTAACTCAGGTGCTAACTGAGAGAGTCCTCAGGTATTCCCTGTCGCTGTACCTTAGTCAGTCTCTGAAGCTGTCCCTACATCAAGCCCTGACACTGGTCCTGAATAAGGCCATGACGCTGTTCCTATATAAGGCCCTGATGCTCTCAATAACTAAGGTCTTCACACTATCCCTAGCCCATAACTTGGCTCTGTCCCTAGCTAGTGTCCTGCCTCGTATCCTAAGAACCTAATGCTGATCCTACGAAGGCCCTGATGCTACTCGTAAGTCATGCCGATACTGTCCCTAGCTAAGTCCCTGACGCTCGGCCTCACTCAGGCCCTGTCGCTCTCCCTAAGTCAGGCTCTGACATTGTCCCTACCCGAAGCCCTGACGTTGGTCCTAAATAAGGCCCTGATACTGTCAGTAAGGTCTTGACACTATCCCTAGGTCATTTCCTGACACTATCTCTAGACCTTAACCTCATCCTGTCCCTAGCTAATGTCCTGCCTCCCATCCTAACTGAAGCCCTATTGCTCTGCCTAACTAAGGCCCTGACTAGTCCTAACTAAGGCCGTGACACTGTCTCTAACTAAGGCCTGGAAGCTGTCCCTAATACAGACCCTGCGGCCGGCAATAACTAAAGGCCTGACACTATCCTGAGCTAATATCCTGACCCATCTCTTACCAAGGTCCTGACACTGTCCCTATGTAAGCCCTGATTCTGTCCCTAAGTGAAGCCCTGAGTCTGCCCCTAACTCAGGCCCAGACGCAGTACCTAACTCAGACCCTCAAAATGTCTTTGAGACCCTCATGCTCTTCCTAAGTCATGCCCTGACACTGTCCCTAGCTAAGGCCCTGACGCTAGGTCTTACTCAGGCTCCATCGCTCTCCCTAAGTCAGGCTCTGACGCTGTCCCTACCTGAAGCCCTGACACTAGCCCTAGGTAAGGCCCTGATACTCTCTGTAAGTAAGGTCTTGACACTATCCCTAGCTCATTTCCTGACACTATTCCTAGACCTTAACCTAACCCTGTCCCTAGCTAATGTCTTGCCTCTTACGCTAACTAAAGTCCTGATGCTCTCCCTAACTAAGGCCCTGAAATTAGTCCCAAGGCCCTGACACTGTCCCTAACTACGGCCTGGATGCTTGTCCTAACTCAGTCCCTCACACTGTCTCTAACTAAGGCCCTGACACTACTCCTAACTCAGGCCCTCACACTGTACCTAGCAAAGGCTCTGATGCTAGTCCTAACTAAGCTCCTGACACTGTCCCTAACTAAGGCCCTGCTGCTGTCGATAACTAAAGTCCTGACTCTATCCTGAGCTAATATCCTGACCTATCTCTTACCAATGTACTGACACTGTCCCTAAGTAAGCCCTGACACTGTCCCTAAATGAGGCCCTGAGGCTGTCCCTAACTAAGGCCCTGACGCCCAGCCTAACTCAGGCCCTCATGCTAGGCCTAACCCTGGCCCTGACATTGTCCCTAACAAAGGCCCTGACCCTAGTCTTACCTTAGGCCCTGATGTTTGGTCTAATTCAGGTTCTGACGCTGTCCCTAACTAAGGCCCTGAAGCTGTCCCTGACGTCAGCCTTGCTGCCGTCGATAACCAATGTGCTGACACTATCCTAAGCTAGTATCTTGATCCATCTCTTACCATGGTCCTGACACTGTCCCAAAGTACCTGAGCTGTACCTAACTCAGGCCCTGATAATGTCTTTAACTAAGGCCCTGATGCTGATCCTAGCTAAGACCCTGACGCTAGGCCTCACTCAGTCCCTGACATTGTCCCTAACTCAGGTCCTGACTCTGTCCCTAACTCAGGCCTTGACACTTTGCCTAACTCAGGTCCTGGCAATAACTTTAACTAAGACCGTGATGCTGATCCTAACTACAGTCCTGATGCTGGTCCTACGTCATGCCCTGACACTCTCCCCAGCTCAGGATCTGATGCTGTCTGTTATATCTTGGTCTCTCCCTCCCTAATTCCCTGAGGCTTTCCATAACTATAGACCTGACACTGTTTCTAACTAACTGCCTGACTCTGGACCTAACTGATACTGAATAATCAGCCTCTCTGCACCGGTTCTGAATCAAATCTTGAGAACAGTGTTTTGGAAAAATAGAAAAGATTAGTTTTATCACTCTGCCAGCCAATGGAGGACACAGCAGGCTCGTGCCCTCGACAGCTGTGTGTCCCAATGCGGGAGGATTTGGTGTTTTAGAGCGATGGTTCAAGGGTGTGGTTGCTCATAAGGATCAGTGTGTATGCAGGGCCTGCACTCCTTTAATCTGGTCTCAGATAGTTTCTTGATGAGCTCCTCTGGAATGAAGAATGCTAACATCTTCCACTTGTTGGGGGTTTTAGTTCTTTAAGGAGCTCAAAGATATTGTTATGTGTATCCCTTGAGGCAGAACCAGGATCCTGCCACAAGGCTGCACTATTGTTTCTTGATTCTTCCTCCCTGTCTCTGCATCCCCTCACTTCCCTGATTAGCAACTGTTCGAATTTGCCCTTTGGAACTCAGGGAAGGTCCTGGAGTCTCTAGTCTATTCCCTACAAACAAGTTAGGAGGCACACAGAAAGGCTTCTGTGCCCAGGAGACCACAGAGTCCCTCTCAGTTTCACTCCTCCTCTTCTGGATACTCCTCCATCTTGAGGAGAACAGATTTTTGACAAGAAAAGGAATAATCATTTCAGACTGAGACATTAATCATAAACTTGGCACAGGAACTCGGTTTTCAGGGGACTCAGTTTTAATCCCCACTTCACTTTTATCTTTCCCCACATCCTTCAAGGAACAGGGTGATGACCGCTCTGGCTACTTCTTGCTGAAATGGGGCGCAGTCCTGCCTAAATCTAGGGGAATGGATACCAAGTTAGAAATATTTGAGTTCCAAGTCCTATACCTGAGACTTGTATGATTAAGATCTCAGTCCCTTGGTCCCCCATTTTGGTGCAACCAATCCAGTTAAAATAGGAGGGGTAACAACTGAAATTTTAATAGTAAAAATAGATCTCATTCCCTTAGGAATTCAGGAGAAGAAGTCTGAAACCTGGTCTGGAACTGGCACTGCAGAGAGACCTCGCAGCCAGTTGTCTAATTCTACCTAAGTAGGTTTTAACTTTTGATGTAGTATTGATGTATCCATAACAGGAGCTATTGACCACTACACATATGTCTCATCTTTCTATTAGTATCTGATCTAACGTCATTGTTTGAAATTTAATCGTTAAGGGAGGAGTCCTTGAAAATGTACGGTTGCAGCTACCAGCAGACATTGTTTTGAGGATGGCTAGTGGCATCCTGAGTCTGATATAGCTCAGAAATTCAATTTCAACAATACAGGAACGCGGGGACTTACCTGGTGGTTCAGTGGTTAAGACTTCGCCTTCCAACGCAGGGGGTGCCGGTTTGATCCCTGGGCAGGAAGCTAAGATCCCACATGCCTCGTGGCCTAAAAACCAAAACATGAAACAGAAACAATATTGTAACAAATTCAATAGACTTAAAAAATGGTCCACATCCAAAACAAAAAACTTAAAAACAAAAAAAAAATACAGGAATGCATCTAAATCACATCTACAATGGTCACTTAGGTTTATCTTGGATGTCTGAACCATAGTTACTTTTTAACTGTCAAATGCATTCCCCTCCTCAATGCCAAAGCAGATGTACAATTCATATCCAAAAGGCCAAAAAACAGGCCACTTTGGTCAGTAAAATTTAAGTTAAACCATGTAGAAGCCAGAGTGACTTCCTCACACCTCAATACGTGAAGAGTTTTTTTCCCTTTTGATTACAAGTCTTTCAATAGAAAGCATTGATGATCAAAATGTCAATCCATCAGTGCCAGAATGATTCAGCTGTTTGGCCCAGGTGTAGATCATGGCCCTCAGCGCTAGGCCTCCTTTATATTTGCCTAGTTAATCCACATTGGGGGAATACTGATCAGGTATCGTGAACATGCTCAGAGGTATGTTCATGAGAAAACGCTTTATATAGGCCATACATTTTATTATTCATACCCAATTGTCACACAAGCATTGTACATGTGCTTTTAGCAGTAGACCTAAAGCAAACAGTGATACATCATGAGTAATTACATTCTGATAACTTCACTAGGTAATTTTCCTTTCCTCTTAAACATCAGGGCAAAATGAAGCCAACACAGTAACTTTCATAAATGCACACTTCAGTACAGAGGTGTCATTTACCCAATTGCTCCAAGTCCTAAGTAGCTTCAGGTGAAGGACTTCCCTGTGTCTGGGAAACACAGATCAAAGCCAGTAACAAAAACATTATAACCATATTCACCAGTTCACTCAGTAACCAATCCTTTTGTTAACTTTTTATGAAGCCATCCGATTCTCCATTAAGATTTTTCATTTCTTACCCAGGTTGGCATTATGATATGAAATTTATCAGAGACCTGTGCTTGCCAAAAGGTCCTTCACATAGATCTTCTTGAAGATGGAGCAGTTTTGCAAAGTGTTAGAGCACAACAGTAACTATCTATAAATCACATAAAGACTTAAAAGGTCATGGTTAAACATTTGATCACAATGTAAATGACAAAAGAAACCATTATTGCTGTGACATACAACATTTAAAAATAACTAGAATTATGACTGATAAAATTTTACCAGGATATACTAGATTTTTAGGAATTCCATGTAATTTAACATACTAATCAAACATTTCTCTCTGAGATGGCTCAAGGGCCTTCTAAAGCATCTCCAAGTTAGCTGGAGATCAAAAGAACTGTTAGAATTGGCCAAACAACACTCATTCACTGAACCAAAGTAAAGAGATTTCAAACAAAAATACAGATCACAGACACAGGCAAAGAAACTCACAAGCTGTCCACAATCAAAAACAGCATTCCAAGAAAACTTTGGAGGGAGAAACCAAATCCAGGCTTGCCCTAACCCACTTCCAACAAAATCCATCTTAGAAAATCCCGGTCATGCACAACTCTTTCCTCAGTGTTCCCTTTTCATGTTCATCACTTCTGTATCCATCTTATGTTGCCCCTTATTTTTTTCCACATTCAGACACAACCAGCTCTAGTACAAAGTGACTTTCTTTTCTCTTTGTACCATCAGCCTGTTACCTAGCTGCTCACTTTCTTTATTACGTAGCTTCATAAATGCTTGAACATACAGAACTTCTTCTGTCTTTCTCTTCCTGTGACAAAATAACTAGCTGAAGGATAGTATAGTCATTTAGGCTACCATTCAAAGACCACCTTTCCGCATTTTTCAAGAATGTATCCATACACTGGCCAGACAAAATTACAACAGAATTTCATTCTTTTCTTAGTCTTAGGTTTACAACTATAGGTTGACCAGTCTGCCAGGATTTTGCCCATTGGCTATCAGATGGAACTGAAGAAGAAGCACTTCTTATGTCTGAACCATGGAACACTCAAATGCGGGCTAAGAACAAAACAAAATCCTAACCACCAATGGAAGCCTCAAACCAAAGGAACCAGAAACCAAACAGAAACCAAAAACCAAACAGCACAAGACTCAAATCAGCTTCCAAGTCTCAACTTAGCCTGTGACCTCTGTCCAAGTGGTGCACCTTCCAAATGAGATTTCCTGGAATGAAAAGTCACCCAAATGGGAACCAAGGTTCCCCCAAATGTACAGGGCTAAAAGGACCTCAGAGTGCCTGCCAGGGGAGTTACCACATGCTGGCTGAGGTGCTGCAACATCCCAAATGCTATTTTTCTGGTTCCCCAAAATAATCCCTTGGAGTAGGACATTCGGGGCAGTCCAGGCAGGAGGGAGAGACGAATGTCCTCAAGGCAAAGACAGCCTCGGCAGCTGCTAGGGTGCTCCCTCTTCCACCATCTACTCCTGCCCCAGAGTTCTAACTGCTGGGATGACTAGGGCTTGGCCTTTCCAGGCAAGGGTCCCACGTGGTCTGGCCTCTAAAGGAATTCTCCAACCCTACACTCTCTCAAAAGAGGCTGGCGTGGAGAAAATCTCAGTGTCCAATCAAGTCAGGGGACCCACAGGGGCCATCCCCGAGTCAGTCCCACACTGGGTACTAAATTTGATGTCGAAAACTCGACCTCTGTGCACCAGCGCCAAATCAAATCTGAGAGAGAGAGGTTTGGAGGAAGTAGAAAAGAATAGCTTTACTGCTTTGGCAGCCAAAGGGGGACACAGAAAACTCGTGCCCTCAAAAACTGTGCGTCCCAATGCAGGAGGATCTGGTGAGGAGTTTTACAGAAATGGTTTAAGGACACAGTTGATCCTAAGGATTAGTGTGTGCACAGCGCCTTAACTCACTTTAATCTGGCCTCAGATGGTCTCTTGATGAGCTTCTCTGGAATGAAGAACACGAAAATCTTCTATTTTGTGGGGGTTTTAGGTTGGTAAAGCGCCCAAAGATACTCTTAAGTGTATCCCTTGAGGCAAAACCAGGATCCTGCCCCAAGGCTGCACTATTCTTTATTTATTTATTTATTTATTTATTTATTTCTGGCTGTGTTGGGTCTTCGGTTCGTGCGAGGGCTTTCTCCAGTTGCGGCAAGCGGGGGCCACTCTTCATCGCGGTGCGGGGACCGCTCTTCATCGCGGTGCGCGGGCCTTTCTCTATCGCGGCCCCTCCCGTCGCGGGGCACAGGCTCCAGACGCGCAGGCTCAGCAACCGTGGCTCACGGGCCCAGCCGCTCCGCGGCACGTGGGATCCTCCCAGACCAGGGCTCGAACCCGCGTCCCCTGCATTAGCAGGCAGATTCTCAACCACTGCGCCACCAGGGAAGCCCCAAGGCTGCACTATTGTTTCTTGACTCTTCCTCCCTTGTCTCTGCATCCCCTCCCTTCCCTGATTAGCAACTATTCGAATCTGCCCTTTGGAACTCAGGGAAGGTCCTGGAGTCTCAAGCCTAACTAAGGCCCTTACACTACTCCTAACTCAGTCCCTGACACTGTACCTAACAAAGACCCTGATGCAAATCCTAACTCAGGCCCTGACACTGTCTCTAAGGCCCTGCTGCCGTCAATATTTAAGTCCTGACATTATCCTGAGCTAATACCCTGACCCTGATCTTACCAAGGTCCTGAAACTGTCCCAAACTAAGCCCCTGGCGCTGTCCCTAAGTGAGACCCTGAGGCTGTCCCTAACAGAGGCCCTGATAATGTCTTTAACGAAGACCCTAAGGCTGATCCTACAGAGGCCCTTATGCTGCTCCTAGGTCACGCCCTGACACTGTCACTCACTCAGGCCCTAAAGATAGGCCTCACTTAGGCCCTGTTGCTGTACCTTAGTTAGGCTCTGACGCTGTCCCTACATAAAACCTTGACACTGGTCCTGATGAAGGCCCTGACGCTGGTCCTAACTAAGGCCCTGATGCTCTCAATAACTAAGGTCTTCACGCTATCCTTAGCTCATATCCTGACACTACCACTGGCCTGGAACCTGACTCTGTCCCGAGCTAATGTCCTGCCCCTTATCCTCACTGAAGCCCTAATGCTCTCCCTAACTAAGGCCCAGACTAGTCCTAACTAAGGCCCTGACACTATCTCTAACTAAGGTCCGGAATCTGTCCCTAATATAGGCCCTGCTGCCGGCAATAATTAAAATCCGGACACTATCCTGAGCTAATATCCTGACCCATTTCTAACCAAGGTCCTGACACTGTCCCTAAGAAAGCCCTGTCGCTGTCTTTAAGTGAAGACCTGAGGCTGTGCCTAACTCAGGCCCTAAAGTTATGCCTAACTGAGGCCTTGATGCTGTGACTAACTCAGGCCCTGATCATGTCTGTAACTAAGACACTAATGCTGATGCAACAAAGGCCCTGATGCTGCTCCTACGTCATGCCCTGACAGTGTCCCCAGCTAAGGGCCTGACGCTAGGCCTCACTCAGGCCCTGTCGCTCTCCCTACGTCAGGCACTGACGCTGTCCCTACCTGAAGCCCTGACACTGGTCCTAAATTAGGCCCTGATGCCCTAAGTAACTAAGGTCTTGACACTGTACCTAGGTCATGTCCTGACACAATCCCTAGACCTTAACCCAACCTTGTCTTTAACTAATGTTGAGCTTCTTATGCTAAATAAATCCCTGATGCTGTTCCTAACTAAGGCCCTAAAATTAGTCCCCAGGCTGTGACCCTGGCCCTAACTGAGGCCTGGAGGCTCGTCCTAACTCAGGCCCTGACACTGTCCCTAACTAAGGCCCTGACACTACACCTAACTCAGTCCCTGACACTGTCCCTAACAAAGGCTCTGATGCTAGTCCTAAGTCAGGCTGAGACACTGTCTCTAAGGCCCTGCTGCAGTCAATATCTAAACTCCTGACATTATCCTGAGCTAATATCCTGACCCATGTCTTACCAAGGTCCTGAAACTGTCCCATAGTAAACCCTGACGCTGTCCCTAAGTGAGGCCCTGAGGCAGTCCCTAAAAGAGGCCCTGAGAATGTCTTTAACAAAGACCCTAATGCTGATCCTACAGAGGCCCTTATACTGCTCCTAAGTCATGCCCTGACACTGTCCCTAACTCAGGCCCTAAAGATAGGCCTCACTTAGGCCCTGTTGCCGTACCTTAGTTAGGCTCTGACGCTGTCCCTACATAAAACCTTGACGCTGGTCCTAACTAAGGCCCTGATGCTCTCAATAACTAATGTCTTCACGCTATCCCTAGCTCATATCCTAACACTATCCCTGGCCTGGAACCTGACTCTGTCCCGAGCTAATGTCCTGCCCCTTATCCTCACTGAAGCCCTAATGCTCTCCCTAACTAAGGCCCAGACTAGTCCTAACTAAGGCCCTGACACTATCTCTAACTAAGGTCCGGAAACTGTCCCTAATATAGGCCCTGCTGCCGGCAATAACTAAAATCCGGACACTATCCTGAGCTAATATCCTGACCCATTTCTAACCAAGGTCCTGACACCGTCCCTAAGAAAGCCCTGTTGCTGTCCCTAAGTGAAGACCTGAGGCTGTCCGTAACTCAGTCCCTGAAGCTATGCCTAACTGAGGCCTTGACACTGACTAACTCAGGCCCTGATCATGTCTGTAACTAAGACACTAATGCTGATGCAACAAAGGCCGTGATGCTGCCCCTACATCATGCCCTGACAGTGTCCCCAGCTAAGGGCCTGACGCTAGGCCTCACTCAGGCCCTGTCGCTCTCCCAGAGTCAGGCACTGACGCTGCCCCTACCTGAAGCCCTGATACTGGTTCTAAATAAGGCCCTGATACTCTCAGTGACTAAGGTCTTGACACTATCCCTAGGTCATTTCCTAACATGATCCCTAGACTTTACCCTAACCCTGTCCCTAGCAAATGTCCTGCCTCTTATGCTAACTGAAGCCCATATGCTGTGCCTAACTCAGGCCCTGAATTTAGTCCCAAGGCCGTGACACTGTCCCTAACTAAGGCCTAGATGCTCGTCCTAAATCTGGCCCAGAACTGTCCCTAACTAATGCCCTAACACTATTCCTAACTCAGGCCCTGACACGGTACCTAACAGAGGCTCTGATGCTAGTCCTAACGCAGGCCCTGACATTGTGTCTAACTAAGGCCCTGCTGCCGTCAATATCTAAAGTCCTGACATTATCCTGAGCTAATATCCTCACCCATGTCTTACTAAGGTCCTGAAACTGTCCCAAAGTAAGCCCTGACGCTGTCCCTAAGTGAGGCCCTGAGGCTGTCCCTAAAAGAGGCCCTGAGAATGTC
Organism: Balaenoptera acutorostrata; assembly: GCF_949987535.1. Lineage (NCBI taxonomy): Eukaryota > Metazoa > Chordata > Mammalia > Artiodactyla > Balaenopteridae > Balaenoptera > Balaenoptera acutorostrata. Next base: position 95,992,803 of record NC_080071.1, read on the forward strand.
TTTAACGAAGACCCGAATGCTGATCCTACAGAGGCCCTTATGCTGCTCCTAAGTCATGCCCTGACACTGTCCCTAGGTAAGGTCCTGATGCTAGGCCTCACTCAGGCCCTGTCGCTCTCCCTACGTCAGGCTCTGACGCTATCCCTACCTGAAGCCCTGACACTGGTCCTAAATTAGGCCCTGATGCCCTAAGTAACTAAGGTCTTGACACTATCCCTAGGTCATTTCCTGACACGATCCCTAGACCTTAACCTAACCTTGTCTTTAGGTAATGTCGAGCCTCCTATGCTAACTAAATCCCTGACGCTGTCCCTAACTAAGGCCCTGACACTACACCTAACTCAGTCCCTGACACTGTCCCTAAGGTCCTGACACTATTCCTCACTCAGTCTCTGACACTGTACCTAACAAAGGCTCTGATGTTAGTCCTAACTCAGGCCCTGGCGCTGTCTCTAACTAAGGCCCTGCTGCCGTCAATATCTAAAGTCCTGACATTATCCTGAGCTAATATCCTGACCCATGTCTTACCAAGGTCCTGAAACTGTCCCAAAGTAAGCCCTGATACTGTCCCTAAGTGAGGCCCTGAGGCTGTCCCTAACAGAGGCCCTGATGTCTTTAACGAATACCCTAATGCTGATCCTACAGAGGCCCTTATACTGCTCCTAAGTCATGCCCTGACACTGTCCCTAACTCAGGCCCTAAAGATAGGCCTCACTTAGGCCCTGTTGCTGTACCTTAGTTAGGCTCTGACGCTGTCCGTACGTGAAGCCCTGACACTGTTCCTGATGAAGGCCCTGATGCTGGTCCTAACTAAGGCCCTGATGCTCTCAATAACTAAGGCCTTCACGCTATCCCTAGCTCATTTCCTGACACTTTCCCTGGCCTTGAACCTGACTGTGTCTGGAGCTAATGTCCTGCTTCTTATCCTAACTGAAACCCTAATGCTCTCGATAACTAAGGCCCTGACTAGTCCTAACTAAGGCCCTGACACTGTCCCTAACTAAGGCCCGGAATCTATCTCTAATATAGGCCCTGCTGCCGGCAATAACTAAAACCCTGACACTATCCTGAGCTAATATCCTGACCCATCTCTAACCAAGGTCCTGACACCATCCCTAAGAAAGCCCTGTCACTGTCCCTAACTCAGGCCCTCAAACTATCCCTAACTGAGGCCTTGACACTGTGACTAACTCAGGCCCTGATCATGTCTAAAGATACCCTAATGCTTATTCAGCCAAGGCCCTGATGCTGCTACTAAGTCATGACCTGACAGGGTCCCCAGCTAAGGCCCTGATGCTAGGCCTCACTCAGTACCTGTCGCTCTCCCTAAGTCAGCCTCTGATGCTGGCCCTACCTGAAGCCCTGACACTGGTTCTAAATAAGGCCCTGATACTCTCAGTAACTAAGGTCTTGACACTATCCCTAGCTCATTTCCTGACACTATCCCTAGACCTTAACTTCACCTTGTCCCTAGCTAATGTCTTGCCTCTTATGCTAACTAAATCCCTGATGCTGTCCCTAACTAAGGCCCTGAAATTAGTCCCGAGGCCATGACCCTGTCCCTAACTGAGGCCTGGAGGCTGTCCTTAACAAAGGCCCTCAACTTATCTTTAACTGAGGCCCTGACACTCTCCCTCACTAAGGATTGAGGCTGTCTCTATCTAAGGCTCTGAGTCTGTCTTTAACTAATGGCCTCATTCTTTCCCTAACAAAGGCCCTGACACGGTCCCTAATAACAGGAGCTGTCCCTCATTAATGCCCTGATGCGGCCCATACATGATGTACTGAAGACGGCACTAAGGTCCAGACGATGTCACTAATGACCCAAAATGTCTCTAAGGCCCTCAAATTACCTCTGAGGCCCTAAAGATGTCCATAACTAAGTCCCTGACACTATCTCTAAGACCCTCAAGTTATCTTTAACTGAGGCCATGACAGTGTACCTAACAAAGAACTTGACACTGTCTCTAACTCAGGCCCTGAGTCTGTCTTTACCTAACGGCCTCACTCTTTCCCCAACTACTCCCTGACGCTGCCCCTAACCAAGGCCCTGACGGTGTGCCTAATTGCCTGAGCTGTCTTTCACTAATACCCTGACCCTGTCCATAACTAACGCCCTGATGATGTCCCTAATGAACAGCCTGAAGTGTCTCTTACTAAGGTCCTCAAGTTTTCTCTGAGGCCCTGACACTCTCCCTAATTAAGGCCTTGACACTGTCTTTAAGTAATGGCCTGAGGCAGTTCCTACCTGAGATGTTGATGCTCTCACTAAGACCCTGAAGTCTCTACCTGAGAAGCTGACACTGTCTGTAACTGATTTCCTGACTTTTTCCTTAACTAACATCCTAATTTTGCCCCTAAATTTTGCCCCTGACACTGGTCCTGATGAAGGCCCTGACGCTGGTCCTAACTAAGGCCTGATGCTCTCAATAACTAGGGCCTAATTTTGCCCCTGACACTGGTCCTAACTACGGCCCTGATGCTGAACCTATCTAAGGCCCTGACGATGTCCCTAATAGACTTAGATGTCCCTCACTGTGGTCCTGATCCTGTCCATTACTAAGGCCCTGAAGATGTGCCTAAGTACGTCTCTGACCCTGTCCTAAGGCCCTGACCCTCTTCCTAACTAAGGGCCTTGACGCTGTCTCTACAGAAGGCCCTGACACTGCCCCTAAATAACAGCCTGACACTGGTCCCAAGTATGGACCTGATCCTGTCCATAACTAAGCCCCTGAAGATGTCCCTCATTAAGTCTCTGACACTGCCCTTAATAAGCCCGACACTGTCCCTAGCTAATGGCCTAAGCTATAACTTACAAAGTCCCTAACACTATCCCCAAGATGCTGACACCCTTCCTAACTTAGGCTTTGATGCTGCCCCTTAGTGCCTAAGCGGTGACAAAATAACACCCTGATTCTATTACTAAGGCCCTGAATATATCCCTAAGAAAGTCTCTGAAGTGTCCCTAACTAACGGCCTAAACTGTCTCTTACTAAGGCCCTCACGTTATCTCTGAGGGCCTGACAACACTGTCCCGAAGGCCCTGTTGCTGGCCCTAACTAATGTCCTGATGCTGAACCTGAGGCCCTGATGCTCTTCCTAACTAAGGCCTTGATGCCGATTCTACCTGAGGCCCTGAAACTGTCTGTAACTAATGACCTGACTCTTTCCCTAACTAACACCCTAATTTTGTCCCTCATTAATGCCCTGACACTGGTCGACACTACAGCCCTGATGCTGACCCAATCTAAGGCCTTGACGATGTCCCTAATAGCCTTAGATTTCCCTCACTGTTGGCCTGACCCTGTCCCTCACCAAGGCCCTGACCTCTTCCTAACTAAGGCTGTGATGACGTCTCTACCTGAGGCACTGACACTGTCTATAATAACGGCCGACTCTTTCCCTAACACCCTGATGCTGTCCCTAATAGCCTCATGTATCTCTCAATAACGCCCTGATCCTGTTCATAACTAAGCCCTGAATATGTCCCTAAGTATGTCTCTGACGCTGTCCTTAACTAAGGCCCTGATGCTCTCTCTACCTAAGGCACTGACACTATCTATAATAATGGCCTGACTCTTTCCCTAACTAACACCCTGATGCTATCCCTAATTGAGGCCCTGAAGATGTCCCTAATACCCTTAGGTATTCCTCTGTATCACCCTGATCCTGTCCATAACTAAGGCCCTGAATATGTCCCTAGGTAAGTCTCTGACGCTGTCCCTAACTAAGGCCCTGATGCTGTCTCTATCTCAGAACCTGACATTCTAATGTCCTGACTCTCCCTAACATGCTGATGTTGCCCCTAAGTGAGGCCCCGACACTCTTCTTAACTAAGGACTTGCCGCTGTCCCTACCTAAAACCCTGACACTGTCTGTAACTAATGACCTGACTCTTTCCCTAACTAACACCCTAGTTTTGGCCCTAACGCCCTGACACTGGTTCTAATTATGGCCATGATGCTGGCTCGAAGGCCCTGAAGATATCCCTAAGTAACAGCCTGAACTCTGTCTAACTAAGGCTCTCACGTTATCTCTAACTGAAGCACTGACACTGTCCCTAACTTAGGCCCTGACGCTGTCCCTTATAGTCTAAGCTGTCACTAAATAATGTCCTGATCCTGTCCATAACTAAGGCCCTGAATATGTCCCTAAGTACATCTCTGACCATGTCCCTAACAGCCTGAACCCTCTTCAAGTTATCTCTGATGCTCTGACGCTGGCCCTTCCTAAGGCCTCACCCCGGGGTTGTCCCAGGCTGCTGGGCAGTCTTCTCTTGTCCGCATCTCTAGCCGGCTGCCGGCCATTGGCCACTCTAAGATTCTGCGATGCAGTGGTCCCACGTGGGACGTGCCTGTGTAGGCTCACCTGCGGGAGGAGAGTCATGGCCACTCCGCCCTCCAGGGGACTGCGGCTCAGGGTAGGAATCTCTCAGCCAGTGTTTGGACACAGGGTTCTGTGTCCTTGTTTGTTGTAAATCCCTTGGAGTTACCTCTAACATTTTTTAAATGGATCTCCCCCTCAGCATATTTATGATTTAAATTATTTACCACATTAAAATACAGGAATGACATTATTAGAATGAGCAGGAAGATATCGGATGCCCCCCCCAAATGATCTATTACTTGGAGGATTTAAAATTCTAATGAGAAAACACTCACTCTCCTCACCCTCTTGGGCGTCAGCACAAGGCGGGAATCAGCTGCATTCTTTATTTATCCCTCTGATTTTCCAGAACCTTTCCTTCAAGGAGAAATCTCTGGGCTCTGCGGGAACTGTGAGTAGTGACCATCAGGTAAATCTGAGAGTGAAAAGCAAGAGGAAAAGAGAGAGGGGAGGAGATGAGGATTGGTGATGGGGAGAAGCAGGATGCTGAGAGTCTGGTTTAGTCTCCAATGAAGCTAAGGACCACCAGGATCTGGCCCTACCAGCCTTGTCACCTGGTGTGGGGATTGGGGACAGCCAAACCACCATGGCCACTCTCAGAGAAATAAAGAAGGTGGGAGGGCACCCCTGAGAGCCAGGTTGAAAATGGTCATGCTGTGAAATAATAAGATGCCCTTTTCAGAAAAGTGAAGACGGTTCTCTTGGTTCTCAAAAACTTGCAAATACTCTGTGTCCTTCTGGAGGCATGCTGAAGCCCTCAGCCTTTGAGGGCAGTAACGGGAGTGCATCTGGGCTCAAGACCATCCAGAACTCACTCCTTGAGGGTGCGGAGGATGACCAGTGTCCACCTCTCAGGTGCTGTGGGGCCTGAGAGCCCCTGATCACCGAGGACGGGAGGGGCCGCACAGACACTCCACTGGACCACCGGGGGCTTGGCTGGTGGGCTACAGTCCTTTATCAGATACATGGTTTGCAAACACCTTGTGCCATTTTGGATGGTGGATTATCTTATTCCTTGCTCCTTTTATACACAACTGTTTTTCATTTTGAGGAAGTCCAATTCATCTATTTTGTCTTTTGTTGCTTGTGCTTTTGGTAGCAGATCTAAGAAATCATGACTAAATCCAAGGTCATGAAGATTTACTCTCATGTTTTCTTCTACGAGTTTTATAATTTTGGTTCTTGCATCTAGGCCTTTGGTCCATTTTGCGTTGATTTTTGTATACGGGGTGAGGGGAGGTAAGGGTCCAAGTTTATTCTTCTGCATGTGGGTATCCAGTCGTTCCAGAACCTGTGCTACCTGTTTGGGAGAAAATATGCGCAAATGATGCAACCAACAAGGGCCTCATTCTAAAATATACAAACAGCCAGCTCATACAACTCAAAAAAGAAAAAAAATCAAAAAATAGGCAGAAGGTCTAAATAGACATTTCTGCAAAGACATACAGATGGCCAATAGGCACATGAAAAGATGCTCCACGTCGCTAATTATTAGAGAATGCAAATCAAAACTACAGTGAGTTATCACCTCATAGTGGTCAGAATGGCCATCACTAAAATGTCTAGAAATAAATGCTCGAGGGGGTGTGGAGAAAAGGGAACCCTCCTACACTACTGGTGGGAATGTAAATTGATACAGCCACTATGGAAAACAGTATGGAGGTTCCTCAAATACTAAAAATAGAATTACCGTATGAACCAGCAATCCCACTCCTGGGCACATATCCAGACAAAACTATAATTTGAAAAGATACATGCACCACAGCATTCACAGCAGCACTATTCACAATAGCCAAGACATGGAAGCAACCTGAATGTCCCTCAGCAGATGAATGGATATAGAAGAGGTACATATATACAATGGAATATTACTCAGCCATAAAACAGAATGAAATAATACCATCTGCAGCTACATGGATGGACCTAGAGATTATCATACAAAGTGAAGTAAGTCAGACAGAGAACAACAAATACCATATGATATCACTTATATGTGGATTATAAAATGAGACCCAAATGAACCTATCTACAGAACAAAAACAGACTCTCAAATATAGAAAACAGACTCGTGGCTGTCAAGGGGAAGACAGGGGAGGGGGATAGATTGGGAGTTTGGGATTAGTAGATGCAAATTATTATATATAGGATGGATAAACAAGGTCTTACTGTACAGCACAGGGAACTGTATTCAATACCCTGTAATAAACCATAATGGAAAAGAATATGAAAAATATGTATATATGTATGTATGTATATATGAAGCACTTTGCTGTACAGTAGAAATTAACACAACATTGTAGGTCAACTATACTTCAGTATCTATTAGTCTGAAAGCACTTTTATAAATTAGGCCTTATTTCTCTTGTCCTTTCATCCTGGGACAAATGTATAACAGAAACTAACCTGGATTACTCCGGGATGAACTCATATCACACAGAACTTTAATTGTTGAACAAACCATGAATATCAGTTACACCATGGGATGTCCTGATCCAATATGAAGTTTGTATACCTTGTAGCCAGCCTGCAGAATCCACTAAATTTGGAAATTCAAACTGAAATGAAGCCACCTATCCCATGATTTCTCCACAACTAGTTGTACAACATCAATTGGAAACCATATACAATCAAATGAATGCAGACAGAAACAACTATAGCCTTCCTTTTTTTTCCTTTTAGATAAAGACGGTATTTAAGGTGATGTCTTGGGCCGTTTCAGGGTGTTACTCAATTTCCTGGGTATCTGCCATGCACACAGGAGGTACACATGTTAGTTAACTTGTTTGTGCAACTATATGAAGGTAGTTAATACCACAAAACTGTATACGTAAAGTGAATTAAATGCTAAAGTCATGTTTTGTATTTCTAATGACAAAGAAAAAAAAAGTGTAGCACTGATATTTGTTACAAAAATGAACATTAAAAACATTCTTAGTGAAAAATGCCATACAGAAAAGGCCACCTAGATCCCATACTCATCTTGTCTGCTTCAAATCCATCAAGGTTGTCCAAATGAGGGGGAAACTCAGTAATGGTTCCAGAAAAAGAAAACCGGATCAGGATGGAAAAAGACATTTTCATACAGTTGGGACAGCAGGTGAAAGTTGAAGTGGGGCTGAGTATTAAATTATAATGTGGACATCAGGATTTCCTCATTTAGGGGTTATGTGCTGGCTCCTTGGGCAAAACACACTGAGCATTTTGTGTGAAGTGGCAAATGTGAGTACTTTTTGCCATTATTGCAACTTTTCTGTACATTTTAAATTACTGGAAAGTAAATTACTTTTCTAGACAACCATGTCAGTATCATGCCAGATAATCAGATAAGACAGACATCAAATTTTGTTATAGAGGCCAAGACTCACCCAGACCAAGTTCAACCAAAGTTGTGATACTTATTTCCCTTGTAGGAGTCTGCATGGTATTAAGAGGCACCGTGGGAAGAGTATATTAGTAGCTACCATCTCTTGGGTCCTGTGGATTACCTGTGGTGCAGTAGAAACTGAGATTTCAGTATTGCAATTTTTCACATTACTTCAAAAAATATGTTAAAAAATAAATTCAGTAAAGTTGCAAAATATGGAATCAATATACACAAATCAGTTTTGTTTCTATACACTAATAATGAACTACCAGCAAGAAAAATTCAGAAAACAATCCCATTTACAATTCCATCAAAAAGAACAAACTATTTAGCAATAAATTTAACCAAGGACATGAAAGACCTATACTCAGAAAACTATAAAGCATTGATAAAGAAACTGAACACACAATAGAAAACAATATTCCATGCTCATGCATCAGAAAAATTACAATTATTAAAATGTTTATTCTACCCAAAGCCATCAACAAACAGTGCCAGGAAAACTAGACACCAGACTCCAGAGAACGACACTGGTCCCCATCTACACGGCACACAAAACTAACTAAAAGCGCACAGCATTCCACATTAAACCCTTTCTCTCCTGAGGCCCCTGAAGACGCACCCCACCCACCCAGCAGTCAGCTGCACAGGAAGATTCTCCACACTTGCTCGTTTTTTCCTCTGGTGGAGTCTCCTCACCAGTGGCTCCTGAGAAAACCCAGCTGCTGTCAGTGTGGACAACGCCTCATGGTCCAGAAGCCTCAGCCCTGACAGGAGACAAAGCTCCTGTCTGCTTGTCACGGAGCAAAGTCTGTGGGCAGGGTGCACCTGTGCCCCCAGGGTCAGACAGGTGGGTTCGGCGCCCCCTGTGGGACGTCAGAGAAGTGCCGGGAGCGCCGTACTCACAAACCCGAAGGCCTCATCCGGAAGGCAGTTCTGCTGTATACACTAAGTTTGGAAATCCAAACTGAAATGGAGCCAAGTATCTCACTGTGTCTTCTCAAAAGATGGTTAAGGAGCAATTAATTACAAACCATATGTAATGAAATGAATGTAGACACAAACTTTACAACTTAAACCAAAATTCACTCAAAATTGCCCATAGACAAATTTAAATTACCAAACTATAAAAGTCCTAGAAAAAAAAAGATAATCTACATGACTTTGGGTCTGGTGACCTTATTCAGAAAACCGGAAGACAAACCACAAACTGCAAGAAACTACTTCCAAAACACATATCTGATAAAGGATTTGTACTCAAATTATGCCAACAACGCCATTAAAATTTGGTAAAGATTGAAACACACACCTGGCCCAAGAAGATAAACAGGCAGTAAATAAGCATACAAGAATATACTCAAGATGCTGGTGGAATGCATGTACAACCAACTTTGGAAGACAGTTTGGCAGTTTTTTCCAAATCTAAAAAGTCTCACCTTAGGATCCAAGAAGTGTACCTCTTGTATTTAGAAAACTGCTTTGAAAAACTGTGTTCAAACCAAAACTAGCATCAAGTAATGCACAGCAGTTCTATTCATAATGGCTAAAAACTTAAAGATATCAGGATGTCCTTCTGTAGATGAATTCATAAGCAAATTAGGGCACATACATGTCAAGGGGAGAAGAATACACCACCCCAAAATATGCCCATTTGACAAAAGGATTATTTTGGACTGATTAATTTAAGAAACAGCAGACCCAGGAGAATCTTTCAAAACCAAGTAGAAAATGCCCTTTTAGGAGGTAAATTTACATTTATTAAGGATCTCTCCATTTGTAAGGGTATGTCCCTCTCCGGACCAGGAATTGAATGATGACTAAATATCCAGAAAAGCTTGTTGGGACTTCCCTGCTGGTCCAGTGGTTAAGACTCCATGCTCCCAATGCAGGGGACCAGGGTTCAATCCCTGGTCAGGGAACTAGATCCCGCATGCTGCAATTAAGAGCCCGCATGCCGCAACTAAAGATTCCACAGGCCGCAACTGAGACCCGGCACAGCCAAATAAATAAATGTTTAAAAAAAAAAAGCTTGTCAATGAAACAGGCCTGGATGTAAATCTGTGTAACAACCATACCCTTGTTTACTGGGCTTTGACTAATAACATCCCTTAAATCGCTTCCTCCATTCCCTAACATCTTTCTTTTGTTCTCAGCAGAAGATAGCATTTAAGGTAATGGCTTGGGCCATTTCAGGGAGTGACTCAGTTTTCCTGGGTATCTTTCAAGTATACAGGAGGTACACATGGTATATATTAAACTTCTGATTGTTTTCTCCAGTTCGTCTCTTTTTCATTACAAGGGAGATCTTAATAAAGAACATAGAAATGTAGAGGGAAAACTATTTTTCCTCTCATATACATGCAATGCAATAGTATTCAGAGATATAAAGGAATGGACCATCAACCCATGCAAAAAAAAAAAAAAAATAGATGCATCTAACACTTACATTGCTAAGTGAAAGAATCCAGTCTGAAGTGCTACACACTGTATGACCTCATTTATATGACATTCTAGAAAAGGCAAAACTGACAATGGTAAACAGTTTATGGAATATGTGGTTGAAATAATCCATATGATACTTTAGTGGTGAATACCTGTCACTATGCATTTGTCTACACCCACAGATTTTTACAACCCAACAAGTAATTTACAATCTATTCAAACTTAGCTACTTAGGATATGGGAGTGTCAAAGACTGGAATACAGACCGTAACAAAGAATCTAACTGATTCAGAAATGTATGAGAAAACTCACTGTTGGTAGTGGGACAAACGGGCTGACCTAAGTTAACTTTGGAAATGTACGGACTCTGTAGGCCAAAGACAAAACGTGCCGTACACACCCAGTGGACTCTGTGTTCCTTCCATGAGGGGTAGTAGCTAACGGCACCGAAACTACTGTATCAGTGATCGAATGGAACATACATACCCAGTGGACTCTGTGTTCTTTCCATGAGGGGTAGTAGCTAACGGCACCGAAACTACCATATCAGTGATCGAATGGAACATACATACCCAGTGGACTCTGTGTTCTTTCCATGAGGGGTAGTAGCTAACGGTACTGAAACTACTGTATCAGTGATCGAATGGAACATACATACCCAGTGGACTCTGTGTTCCTTCCATGAGGGGTAGTAGCTAACGGCACCGAAACTACTATATCAGTGATCGAATGGAACATACATACCCAGTGGACTCTGTGTTCCTTCCATGAGGGGCAGCAGCTAACGGCACCGAAACTACTGTATCAGTGATCGAATGGAACATACATACACAGTGGACTCTGTGTTCTTTCCATGAGGGGCAGCAGCTAACGGCACCGAAACTACTGTATCAGTAATCGAATGGACCAAGCACTGAATTTAATAAATGACAAATGGTGGAAGCCAGGTTTCTTACCACTGGAGTGGGATGTTACAGTCAAACAAAGGGAGAAGGTTACAATATCCATGTCATAACAGATCCGGTTGGAGACATCAGTATAAACTATCTTTAGCCTAATAGAGATACACACAGTTCCACATGGAAATCTTTATCATTATGGGTATATGCATAGGCTGGGATACATGCACATATTTCCATGCACTGTCAGCTGAGCATATTTAGCTCCCACGTGTAAGTTTTTAATACCATTCTCTAATAAAAGGAACAAGGGCTCTTTGAAGAAAGGGCTGATGCTAGGACTGAGACAGTAAATATATAAAGCAGGATAATCTTAAAATATCAGAAAGTAAAGAAGTACCAAAAATTTAAAAACCCACAAAAGGAAAATTATGTAAAATGAAAACAGGAGCAAATGGAAAAATCTCTCAACAGCCAAAGCAAGAATTAAGTAAGCAGTCTAATAATGTAGTGCTGGATTATAACCAAAAGTTTACAGTAATTATTCACGTGTCCAAACTGGTAAAAATAAATTAAATAGTTTTTGATGAATGGTGTTAAATAGAAATCTCCTATGCAGAAAGCTTCTAAACAATGTATATAGCCACTCAGCTGTCCATCAAGGATGTGAAGCTAACCCCTCTCTCCTCAAGTGTGGGTTCTGCATTATGACTTCCTCCTAAATAAGACACACAGGATGGACGTGGGAAAAAAATTAACCTCACTGTGGGAAAACTTGACACACACTACTTCAGCTAGGTGACCAAAGTTAAGAATATAAGTGAGAAGTTTCCTTAAGAGCCTGTCCTCTTGATATATAGTGAAGAGGAAGCACTTCACCTCTGTGGTCTGCTTTTTCAAAGCCAAGTCTAACCATGACAAAACCACCAAGCAAATCCCAGTGCCCGACAGTCTACAAAATACCTGACCAGTCCTCCTCCACACTGGCAAGGTCATGGAAACAAGGAGAGTCTGAGCAACTGTCAAAGCCCAGAAGAGACTAAATAGACATGATGGCCCCATGTCCTTTGAGATCCTGGAACAAGGAAAGGTATAACAAAGGGAACATGAATAGAGACCTCACTTAATAATAAAGTATCAATATTTGTTCATTATTTGTCATGATTCTGTAGAAAATTAGACAGAAAAGATTAAAAGTCAAATAAGAGAAACCTACTGTAACAAACTGGAAATCTAGAGGAAAAGGGGGATTTCTTTGTAAAAACACATTACCAAAATGCACCCTAAATTAAGGAAAACACAAAAAGACCAATTAATCACTGAGGAACCTCTTCCCCATACTGGTTTTCCTATCACTGTTCCAGGGTTTCCCTCTCCCAGGACAGGGAAGGAACAGGGACAGAGATGTTTGGTAGCTCCCCTAGTATCTGACCCCACCCAGTGTCTTCATCTCCCCCAGCCACGCCTACCCAGTGAGGACACCTGAGGAAGGATCAGGGATTATTGTTTCAGATGTATCAACCAGGACTTTTTCTTTTCCCAGCAACTGGACACACTTACTGAAGTAAAATAAATTAGTATTTATTGTAAGGGTAGAAATAAATTAATACTTGCAAGTGGCAAGTTGAAGAATGGGTTTGGACCTGGCAGGTCCAGTGGCTCACACTGTCTCAGTGTGACCTTGCTTCTCTCCAAAACTTTGTCCTGCTCAGTGCCTTTGGGGGACCCCATTCACAGGCACAGGCTCTCTCACTGCCCTTGGGCCAACAGCAATTCTAGGCTGACAACCACTCACCATCCATTCTCTGAGAAAGAGTTTCTCCTTTTCTTGGATTCCAAGAAAGTCATGGTTTTAAATGCCTTTGATCTGGCTTGGGTTGCATTCTCATCCTTGACCCATCACCAGAAGATGGAAAGTGTGACTGGCTAGATGTGGGCTGTAAACCCATCTTCGAGCTGGGTGGAACATGGGCTCATCCTTCTGCAACTGTTTGGACTGGAAGCAGATGAGATGTAATTCCCAAAGGAAAACTGAGGCACTTGGGCGTCAGAACAGATGCTGGCTGGCAGAAAGCAGATTCTAAGTCAATGACAGCTCACTGCACAGCACAGAATCTGACACAAAAGGAAGAAAGGGGTTCACTCAGGGTCAGGGGCTGCAGCTACTCATCCAGTGCTCTTACTGTCCTCCCAAGACTGCAAGAAGTTCTTTCACTTACTGAAAAGTCAGGATCGTTGGTGGTGGTAAACTCAAGTCTCTTTCCTTGGGCATCAGGTCCTCACATCTCAGAGGCTGGCCCAGAACAGCCCATGTGCCCTCAGAAGACACACAGACCTCATTCTTGCCCCTGAGAGGTGGGAGCCCTTGAGTTATGCCATCTCCATGGCCATATTAATTGCCCACCCCTGAAAAACAATACTGCTCCTTTTCCAGTTTCTTCTCTCTCCTTTACTAAGAGGAAGAAACCAAATGCTAGGGTGGTAAGGAAACTCTTGTGCAATGATGTAATGGGAGGCTCAAGAATTATTCCAAGCCATGGAACCCATAATTGGCAGGCTTTCCAGAGGCCACATGGATGCATATGGCTCTCTAAGACAATGCAGTGTCAGTGTGAACCTTCCATTGGGAGGTCCAGTTGCCTCCATATCTTTGATTCTTAATGAATATGAATGTCAAAAGTTTCTAACGGGGGCTTCCCTGGTGGCACAGTGGTTTAGAATCTGCCTGCCAATGCAGGGGACACGGGTTCGAGCCCTGGTCTGGGAAGATCCCACATGCCGCAGAGCAACTAGGCCCGTGAGCCACAATTACTGAGCCTGCACGTCTGGAGCCTGTACTCCGCAACAAGGGAGGCCGCGATAATGAGAGGCCCGCACACCACGATGAAGAGTGGCCCCCACTTGCCACAACTAGAGAAAGCCCTCGCACAGAAACGAAGACCCAACACAGCCATAAATAAATAAATAAATAAAAAAAAATTAAATTAAAAAAAAAAAAGTTTCTAACGACTGAAAGGACAAAGGATTGCAGGGCCATGGTCTGCTGTATGGTTGTTGTGTCAGGGACACACTCCGATGTTTAGAGGATTATTACTTCTCTTGGCAGCCTATGAGGCTGTGAGCAGGAGGCCTTTTTCTCAACCACATGCATGTTGGTAGTTGAAACTTCTCAAAGGAATGTCTACACTGACCAGGTAGCTGTTCAATTGCCCGGAAGCATGGTCAGCTCCGTAACTATACATGAGGGCCTGACAATGCCCAGTCTGGACTGAGCTAGAGGGCCACAGATGCCTACCTGGATTGTCAGAGCTCAAGGGCTGTCCTGCCCGAGACTTGATCATCTATTCATGCCCACTCAGACGGGACAAAGGATGCCTCCAGTGCCAGGAGGGCCCCACCAGCCCTTAAGAAGGCAGCATCTGGGGGCTGGCAGGTCACTGCACCCAGTCCTGTATAAATCCACACATGCCCACTGAGTGCCCTGCTGTCTGGGCTGTGCTGGAACCTGGGGCTGCCCAGGCAGAGTAGGGCCAGCATCACCCTTCCCAGGTGGGAGGGCAGAAGGAAACCATGCATGACTTCTGACACCCTCCCTAATCCTTGACAGAGGTTGAGTTGGATGAGAAACAGTCCGAGACAAGAACAGACATTTCATTCTTCTCTCAGAGCCCAGGACTGGGGGAAGGGAGGCCAGAAAAACAGCTACTGACCTCAGCTCCCTGACTCCTGTTTGACCCTGGGCAAGTCCTATCCATTCTGGAGGCTTCAGAGAGAAGGAGAGGGGAAGGCAATGAGGGTCAACTGTGCTTAAACCTAACTCTAACCTTTACCCTAAGAATCCTAACCTCTAACCTTAACCCCCTAACAACCCTAGCCCCAGACCCTCGCCGCTGACCCTTTAACCACAACCCTCTACCATAACTCTCCAACCATGACTCTCCAACAATGACCCATAACCCTAAACCGTGACCCCTGAACCCTCACACTGACTCAACCCCAGGCCTAAAGCCTGGCCTAGTGGGTACCGAGGGATGACTGTATGAACTCTCAAATAAACCAAGGAATTAAATCTTCCTGACCATGAATTTAGCAATGGTTTCTTAGATTTGACAGTAAAGCATAAGAAATGAAAGAAAAAAATAGGTAAATTGGATTTCCTCAAAATTACAAACCTTTGTGCATCAAAAGAGGTTATCCAGAAAGTAAAAAGACAGCCCACAGAATGGAAGACAATACTGGCACATTATATATCTGATAAGACTCTTCACCTAGAATATACCCAGGGCTTTTACAACTCAGCAACAAAAAGACCAACAATAAAATTTATGAAACAGACAAATGGCTTGCATGGACTGCTCTCCAGGCAAGACATACAAATGGTCAACAAGGACATGAAAAGATGTCAAACATCAGTAGTCATGATGAAAATGCAAATTAAAGCCACAGTGTGATGCCCCTTCACACACACTAGAATAAAAATAAATTTTAAAATATATAAATAAAAATAACAAATGTTGGCAACAATGTAGAGAAATTGAAACCCTTAAAAGTTACTTGTGGAGATGTACAAGGGTGCAGTCTATGTGTACAAAACTTTAGCATTTACTCAAAAATATAAAATATAATTACCATGTGGTTCAACAACTCCACTCCTAGATACATACCCAAAAAATGGAAAACAGGTGTTCAAACAAAAACTTGAACACCAATTATTCATAGCAGCACTGTTCACAATAGCTCAAGGTAGAAAAGATTTAAATGTCCATCAGCAGGTAAATGGATAAGCAAAATAAGGTAGATCCATAAGCTGCATTATTCTGTCATATAAAGGAATAAAGTAAAATTATACAGTCGCTGTGGAAAACTCTATGGTGGCTCCTCAAAAACACGGAAAATGTATGAGCCCTGGATTCCACTCCAGGGTGTACACCCAAAATATTAGAAAGCAAGGACTGGAACAGATATTTGTACCCCGTATTCATAGCAACATTATTCACAATAGCCAAATGGTGGAAGCAACACAACACATCCTTCAACAGATGAATGGATAAGTACAGTGTATTATATACACAATGGGATATGATTCAACCTTTAAAACTAAGGTAATTCTCACACATGCTACAATGTGGATGAACCTTGACGTCATTATGCTAAGTGAAACAAGCCAGACACAAAAAGGACAAACGTTCTACGATTCCACTAGTATGAGGTATCCAGATAAGTCAAATTCAAAGACAAAGTAGAATAAGGTTGCCAGGGGTTGAGGTGAGTTAGTGTTTAATGGCTACGGTTTCACATGGGGAAAATAAAGTTCTGGAGATGGATGGTGAGGATATTTTTACAACAATGTGAATGTAGTTAACGCCATAGAACTGTATACTTTAAAATGGTTTAAATGGGGCTTCCCTCGTGGCACAGTGGTTAAGAATCCGCCTGCCAATGCAGGGGACATGGGTTCAAGCGCTGGTCCTGGAAGATCCCGCATGCCACAGAGCAACTAAGCCCACGAGCCACAGCTACTGAGCCCTCGTGCCACAACTACTGAAGCCCATGCGCCTAGAGCCCGTGCTCCACAACAAGAGAAGCCACCGCAATGAGAAGCCTGCACACGGCAACGAAGAGTAGCCCCCTCTCGCCGCAACCAGAGAAAGCCTGCACACAGCAACAAAGACCCGACACAGCCCAAAAATAAAAAATAAAATAAAAATTTTAAAAAAGCTTTAAAAAAAAGTGGTTTAAATGGTAAATGTTATGTTTTTAATCACGATGGAAAAAATGAATGAAATAATGATCAATGTTACAATGTGGATAAACACTGAAAACATCCTAAGTGAAAGAAACCACACAGAAAAACCACCCAGATCATGCTCATCTTGTACACTTTAAATCCAGCAAGGTTTTTAAAGTGAGGAAAAGCCCCAGTGATGGTTCCAGGAAAAGAAAACTGTATTCGAATGGGAAAATACATTTCCACAAAGCTGGGGCAACTGGTGAAAGTTGAAGCAGGTCTGTGGATAGGATTATAATGTGGCAACCATAATTGTTCATCATTTTGGGGTTATGTGCTGGTTCCCTGGGAGAGTGGCCCTCCCACTCTCACAGGGTAAAACAAACTGGAGTATTTTGTGAATGTGGAAAACTTGATACTGTTATTTAAAGTTTTTTATACACTTGAAATGTACTAGAAAATAAAGTACTCATCAAAACAACCATGTTGTACCACGCCAGAAATACAGACATCAAACTCTGTTATAGAGGCCAAGCCCTACCCAGATCCAGTTCACCCGCAGTGGTGATGCCAATCACCCTTGTAGGGGTCCACATACTATGAGAGGCACCGTGGGAAGATTACATTGGGAGCCACTATGTCTTGGGTGCTGTGGATGACCTGGATGTAGTTGAAACAGTGGCATTTCTGAATTCTAGTTTTCCACATTCAACCACCAAAAAACCGTTACAACTAAAAAATGAATTCAGTAAAGCTGCAGGATACAAAAAAAGAAAAATCAATGCACAAAAATCATTTGTGATTCTATACACTGATAATGAACCATCAGAAAAAGAATTCTAAAAAAACATCCCACTTACAACTGCATCCAAAAAGATAACCAGGAGTAAATTTAACCAAGGACGTGAAGGACCTGCACACTGAAAACTGGAAGACACTGATAAAGGAAACTGAACAGACAAAAATAAATGGAAAGATACCCCGTGCTCATGGGTGAAAAGAATATTGTGAAAATATGCATTCTAAGGTGGGACTTCCCTGGCCGTCCAGGGGTTGGGACTCTGCGCTCCCACTGCAGGGGGCGCGGGTTCGATCCCTGGCTGGGGAACTAAGATCCCGCATCCTGCATGCCACATGGTGTGGCCCCAAAATTTTTTTTTAATTTAAAAAATATATGCCTCCTAGCCAAATTAATGTATAGATTCAATGCAATCCCTACCAAAAGTGCAATGACATTTTCCATAGAAACAGAACAAACAATCTTAAGATGTGTGTGGGACCACAAAGGACCCAGAAGAGCTAAAGCGACCCTGAGGAAGGAGAACGGGCTGGAGGCATCTCCCTCCCTGACCTCACACTACATTACGAAGCTACAGTCCCAAAAAAGTGTGGAATCGGCACAAAAACAGGCACGCAGACCAGAGGAACAGAGCAGAGAGCCCAGGAATCAACCTACAGGTATGTGATCAGTTAATTCACAAGAAAGGAGCCAAGAACATATACCAGGGAAAGGACAGTCCCCTCAATAAACGGTGCTGGGAAAACCAGAGGCCACACGCCAAAGAACAACACTGCACTCTGTCTACACCACACACAAAAGGGGCCCAAAACCCAGTTTTCCACATCAAGCCCCTCCTCTCCTGGCTCCTCTGAAGACAGACACCCTCAGCGGTCAGCCACGTACAGGAACCTTCTGCCCACTTTTCCTCACCTTCTCCCTCAGCGGCATCACCTCCCGGCAGGTCCTGAGGAGACCAGGCTCCTGTCAGCATGAACTGGACCCCACAGTGTCCCAAAGCTGAAGCCCCAGGGGGTCCTGAGGAGACTCGGCTTCTGTTAGTGTGGACTCGACCCCGGCTTGTCCCGAAGCCCGGCCGTCAGCGTGGACTCGGCCCCGCGTGTCCCAGAAGCCAAAGCCCCAGCGGGTCCTGAGGGGACAGGGCTCCTCTCAGCGTGAACGTGAACAGCATGATCTGAACAGACATCCCACCAAAAAAGATATACAGATGGTAAAAGTCATACAGGAACAAGCTCAACATCATATACCATTAGGGAATTACAAATTAAAATCGTGAGATATCACAGCACACCTATTAGCACTGCTAAGCTCCAAAAATATGACAATACCAATGGCTAGAGGGTGAGGAACAAAAGGAGCTCTCCCTCATAGCTGGGGGGAGGCATGTGCAGCCACCTTGTAAGACAATTTGGCAGTTTTTTCCAAAGCTAAACAAGTCTCACGTTGGGATCCAACAATCACGCTTCCAGCATTTAGGCAACTGCTTTGAAAATCTATGTCCAAATGCAAACAAGGATGCAATTATGCACAACAGCACTTTCATAATGGCTAAAAACTTGAAGAAATCAGGATATCCTTCAAAAGATGAATGCATAAGCAAATTGGGGTATATCCATGTCAAGGCGAGTAGAATATGCCACCCCAAAATATGTCTCTCTGGTATAAGGATTATTGGTCTGCTTTAAAAAAAAAAAAAAAAAAAGGGCCTCCCTGGCGGCTCAGTGGTTAAGAGTCTGCCTGCCAATGCAGGGAACACGGGTTTGAGCCCTGGTCCAGGAAGATCCCACATGCCGCGGAGCAACTAAGCCCGTGCGCCACAACTACTGAGCCTGCACTCTAGAGCCCGCGAGCCACAACTACTGAGCCCGTGTGCCACAACTACTGAAGCCTGCACACCTAGAGCCTGTGCTCCATGACAAGAAAGGCCACCACAACGAGAAGCCTGCGCACCGCAATGAAGAGTAGCCCCTGCTCGCCACAACCAGAGAAAAGCCTGCATGCAGCAACGAAGACCCAATGCAGTCAAAAATAAAATAATAAATTTATTCAAAAAAAAAATCTCAGAAAACTGAGATTGCCGTTTTATGAAGGACATTTACAATAGAGAAGTCTCCATTTATAAGGGTATGTCCCTCTTTGCACCAAAAATAGAAGGATAATTAAATCTTAAGTAACTCTTTTCACTGGAGAAGTCCTGACTTAAATGTGCAAACACTCATACCCTTGTTTACTGTGCTTTGCAGGATAACCTGCCAAAACTGGCCTTCCCCCCTTCCCCAGCATCTTTCTTCTGTTTTTAGCTGAAGACGGTATTTAAGGGGATGGTTTTGGTCATTTCAGGGAGTGACTCCGTTTTCCTTGCTATCCCCCCTGTATTCAGAAGGTATACATGTAATTAAACTTCTGCTTTTCTCCTGGTAATCTGTCTTTTATTTCAGGGGCAGGGGGGCCTCAACCAAGAACCTAGAAAAGTAGAGGGGAAATTGTTTTTCCACCCATACACATGCAGTGGAATACTACTCAGCAGAAAGGAATGCACCATCAGCCTATGGAAAGACATGGATAAATCCTCAGTATATACTGCTACGTGAAAGCATCCAGGCTGAGGAGACTGCACACAGTATGACCCCATTGGTGACATTCTGGGAAAGGCAAAGCTACACAGATGATAAGCAGATCATGCGGTGGGGGGTTTGAAGTGTTCCATGTGACACTCTAGGATGGATACCTGTCACTATGCATTTGTCTAAACTCACAGATGTGTATAGCCCAAGGGGTCAATCATAATCTATTCAAATTTAGTTATTTAGGATGTAGGAGTGTTGCAGGATGGAATACGTAATGTGACAGAATCTAAATGTATTAGAAATATATGGAAACAACTCACTGTAGGGGATGGGATAAAAGGTGCTGACCTAAGTTACCTTTGGAAATGAATGGAATCTGTAGACTGAAGGCAAAATGGACCGTACATATACAGTGGGTTTTATTTTACGAAGTTCTTTCCAGGGTGTAGTAGCTAACAATTCTGAAACCTCTGCACATGTAACCTGGAAAGGAGCAATGCATACATAAACGGCAGATGGTGGGAGCCAGGCTCCTTGCTGTGGGAGTGGGAAGTTACAGATAAGCAAGGGGAGAGCCTCTGCCCTCGTAATCCTGGATCTGGGCTTCCTGGGAGGATGTTGACTGGCCGGGGGAAACACACAGATCTTCACGCTGGGAAGACCCTGCAGACATAGGAACTTCACGCCCCATCTTTCCACCCATACCTGCTGGAAACACTCAGCCCTCCATCATCAGTCAATTGCAGCGTTTAAGACATTCTCGCCCCCAGGCAGATAAAGGAGCATGAGGGTCTTGCTTACCCCTAAGCTGTCCCAGAATCCAGGCCCTGGGGGTGGAGCCAGGTTGGGGCTTCCTAGGCCTCTAACCAGCAGGTGAGAGGAAGGAGGAGGACCAGTCCTGAGGACAGAGGTTCCCTCAAGTCTGTGAGCCCAGGAGCCCCGATGGGATTCATTCCCAGTGCGGACATGGGCGGGGTCTGCAGTGGTTCTGTGCTCCCCCTGGACCCCTTTGATGAAGCCATGGCAGCACTGGCCCCAGACGTCTCCTGGCAGTGACTCAAACTCTGACACAGCGCTTTTACAAAGGAACAAGAGAATGGAGCTGAGCCCCTGACAGCCACTCCTTTCTGGCTCTGAGTTGCTTCCAACAGGACCGCAGTCACCTGCACATAGTCTGCTGTGACCTACCTGCCCCCACTGGCCTTTCCTCTCCCTCCCTGTGATGAGTCCCGTGACATTTCCAGCCTGGAACCCTCTCGCAGGCCAGACGCCTCTGTCCAGTCACTGCACCCCCATCTCACCTTGGGGGCTAACAGGGCCCTCAGGGGACCGGGATCCTGCAGCTCCTCACACCCAGAAGCAGCCCCACCTTCCCAGGTTGCTGAGCCCAGGCACCGGGTGTAACCGAGCAGGACCCTACGGGGCCTTCCCAGGACAGAGCCCTCCCCCACATCCTCTGCTGTAGCTCCTCTCTGAAGTACCTGGATAACAGCATCTGAGGCACGCTTCCTGAGTTGTTTTACAGATGCTAAAACCACCACCAAACGGAAGAAATTAACTACCTGATGATCTTGAACAGGTAGCCCCGGAACTTATGCCTAAGAATTTAGAATGTTAACTGCCTGTTACCTCACCATCAACCAGAGAACTGTGCACCAGCTGATCTCATACCCTGCGACCCCCCTCCTTCACCTGGCCTTTAAAACTGCTGTGCTGAAATCCTTCAGGGAGTTCGGGGATTTAGAGCACAAGCCGCCTGTTCTCCTTGTATTGGCACTTTTACAATTAAAGCTGCACTTCCCTTCACCACACCCGGTGTCAGTAGACTGGCTTTACTGCACTCGGGCAAGCGGACCCAAGTTTGGTTCGGTAACACTGGGGTCTCCCAGGCTCCCACTCTCCTTGTGCCCCACTGACTGTCATCTGCTCCTCCAGAGTCTTGTTGCAGCAAAAATAGAAATGAAGTTTTCCCTCCCCTGAGAACAAGGAAAACAAAGGGAACAGCGAACAGGCTAGAGAAGAAACATAATCTGGCCTGAAAGAGTTCATCACTCCTTGTTTTACTTTGTCACTAATTTGTAGTAACTAGATTTGTACTTTAGAAAGCTAACCTCACTCCCTGACACTACGTAATTTACATTCAGCACCCATCACCCGTAACTCTGTGTGAGTTACATCCCCTGCCTCTCACTCCCTAACCTTATTACGTCCAGCACTTACATTCTATATGCCCCTCATAACAAATCACCCCCTATAGTCTTTGCATTTCAGAAACAAGGTCACCGGCCGATAAACCAGAGGCAAACGGACGCAATTACCAGACTGCTGGACCCCAATTACTGGGCAGCCTGATGCCTACTATGACTGTTTTGAAATAACGCAAAGAAAAGGAGGAATGCAAGACCTTCACTACTTCGATCCTCATCCTATACCCCGGACTGCGAGAGCCCCACGTATAAAACCTTCCCTGATTCTCAAGGAGGGCGGGCCCAGTTCTTGAGGCGCTAGCTGGCTGTGTCTTCCCTTCTGCCTGGCAGAGGAATAAAGCCATCTCTCTCTTCCTCCAAAATCCCTGTCTCTGTATTTCTGTTTGGCCTCGGTGCACAGGGAAGCCGAGATTTCGACAACAGTCTGTGGCCAGTTCCCACACTAATTCACCTCTACACCCACAGCCCTGGCCCAAGCCCGATCTTGTGCCTGGTTCCTCCATCAGACCCTGACAAAACTCCCTGCCCACACGGCTCACCTCACATCCCACCCCAACGTGGTCTTTCTGAAGCAAAAACGAGACTGTGACTCTCTCCCATCTGTAATCCCCCAAATGTTTCCCCACTTTCGCTAGGGTATCTGCTGGGAGAGACATCTGCCAAGGCCCTGAGAGTCCCCGGCATTCCCACGAGGCTGCTGGCTCCTGGGTTCCCTGACAATGAGCACCTCAGCAGGCAAGGTG
Organism: Balaenoptera acutorostrata; assembly: GCF_949987535.1. Taxonomy (NCBI): domain Eukaryota; kingdom Metazoa; phylum Chordata; class Mammalia; order Artiodactyla; family Balaenopteridae; genus Balaenoptera; species Balaenoptera acutorostrata. Next base: position 96,015,938 of record NC_080071.1, read on the forward strand.
ACACGGCAGGAAACCCCAGAACCGCTCACCTCAGGAGGGGACTGGCACGGCCACTGCCTGATCAGAGAGAGCAGAAAAGGTCTCCCCAGCTGGGAAACAGACTCTGCACGAGTGGCCTCTCCCTGAGCCATTACATCACCTCGTGTGACTTGAGGGAAGGAAGGACCGAGGCACACTTGGTTCCTAAGGAGGATGGGATAGGCTCAGCCATGTCCCCCCAAATTCACATGCTGAATCCCTAACCCCCAGGACCCCAGGATGTGGCTGTATTTGGAGATGGGATTTTTAAAGAGGTGATCAAGGTAAAAATGAGGTCACTAGGGTGGATCCTAATCCAATAGGATTGATGTCCTACAAGAAGAGATTAGGACACAGATAGGCACAGGGGGAGACCACGTGAGGACCTGGGGAGAAGATGGCTGTCTAAGCACCAAGGAGAGAGGCCTCAGGAGAAGCCAGCCTGCACACACCTTGATCTCAGACAGCATCCAGGACTGGGAGATCGGTCTGTTATTCAAGCTGCCCAGTCTGTGGTATTTGTTACGGCGGTCCTGAGCAGACTCACACACAGGGTAACTCAGGGCTCAGACTGGACAGAGCCCACTCTCCATCCCCCTGTACGGGAGTTACAGGATCCTCAGGAACTGAGGAGGGGGTCCCTGAGGAGAGGTACAAGAGAGGAGGTGCTAGGCATTAACATGACTGCATTCACGTTAAACGTGCCTGAAGTCCATTCACATGAGATGGTCTTGTCCTGTATGTACATCGGCACCTTCAGTCTGAACTGAGATCTTTGGCTTCACCACCTCCACTGAGAGCATTAGCTTCACCTGCTGTGGACCATCTCCTATAGGATTTCCAGAACCACAACGCATCGAAGCTTCACAGGACCCAGAGTCTGTGCGCTACCATCCAGGTGACCCTCACAGCAGAGCCGCGCAGCTGCCCACCCAATCCCATTTCCCTTTTTCCTGTTCACAGCTACCCTGCACCTCCCAGCCTTCCCACCCCTTACAGCTGGGGCACAGTGTCTCGTGTTACCAAGGGGGAGAGGTGGAGGTGGTGAGGGCCTTGGCCAGACTGCATCCTAGGACGGAGGGCATGATGCCCACCTGGTCACCCCACCCTGCTGGTTGGAGCCCTCACCTGGAAGCAGGGAGGAGAAACAAGGTGGACAGAGCCTGGGCCCTGCCACCCACCTGCCCTGGACTCTCACATGAAAGGGACAGAGACATCTTGAGCTTCAGCCCATTTTGGGGGGGACACTTTGTTCCAGTAACAAACCTTTGCCCTAAAAGCCAAGGTGCTTTACAAACCCCTCCCCAGCTGTCACAGAAAGTCAGACTTAACTTCATCACACTTTTCTCAAACCCCAGCTCATGCTGAGACCACCACTCAGCCTTAGAGTCAGCATTGGGCCCCCAGAAACCCTAAATCAGTGGCTGGACACCACAGTGTTGAGGGGTCAAGTAGGAAGCCCATCCCTAAAGGTGCGGGTTGCACACGGCCTCCCGAGCTTCTTACACCTGTACATGTTGGGGGTATTTCAATCCTGACTGAGGACATTTTTTTTTTTAATTATTATTTATTTATTTCTTTATGGCTGTGTTGGGTCTTCGTTTCTGTGTGGGAGCTTTCTCTAGTTGCGGCAAGTGGGGGCCACTCTTCATCGCGGTGCGCGGGCCTCTCACTTTCGTGGCCTCTCTTGTTGTGGAGCACAGGCTCCAGACGTGCAGGCTCAGTAGTTGTGGCTCACGGGCTTAGTTGCTCCGCGGCATGTGGGATCTTCCCAGACCAGGGCTCGAACCCGTGTCCCCTGCATTGGCAGGCAGATTCTCAACCACTGCGCCACCAGGGAAGCCCCCTGACTGAGGACATTTAATGTCACCATTCATGTTGCTAATTAAGAACCCACTAGTTAGAGGAAAACCCTATCAAGATACTCGCTACACTGATGAAAATTTCTGAAGTTGGTCGGAGGCGGGGCATTTTCTCACATGCTGCCAGCAGCCCCCCACAAGGACCATCCTCATTGGAAAGCTGCTTGGACCATGTGGAGGCATCTCTTTGTGAACGTTAGCTGACCTCCAAGCCAGTTGCTCCTGAACTTTACCCACCCTTCCCAGGAAAGCCGCCTGAATATGTGCAAGGACCTCACAGGCTGGAGGAAAGGGCTTGCAGCCACCCCAGCGACAGCACACGTGCTACGTGGGCTCCTGCACGTCACACAGGACGGTCCTGGCCCCGGCTGCTTTTCTGGAAGCTTTCCATTCCCCCACCCGAGTGACCCCTCCTGTCCTGGCCCCCACTGCCCTTTCCTCGCTTCCTCACCTCTGCCCGGGGAGAACTTCCAGCAGAGGCCCACTCAGACCGGGCCACCCTCAAGGCCGTGGCCCCTCCCTCCCTCCCACCAGCCCGGCCCCAAGACTGCTGACGGGGCAGAGAATATGGCATCAGGCACAGCTGCAGGGGCTCTTGCTGCCGGGAGGGGTGTTTATATTGACCTCAGCCCAGGCACACCTGGGGAGGGCTGGCCGGCCGGGTCAGGCTGCCCAGGTCAGCCAATCCTCGCCCCTCAGGGGCTCATAACTGCAGAAAATGGGCCTTGTTGTGCCGGCCAGGCCCAAGGAACAGGTGTGGGGTCCTGAGGGTCAGGACTGACATGGGGCTACAACTCTGGCTGATTTTGTAATCATTTTAACTGGCTCGTGAGTAGGAAACAACTTCAAGAAGACCCTCTCCACACGAGAGGAACCCAGGAGTCAGGGAGAGGAGGGGTGGTGAGCGGAGACAGAGGCCTGGTGCCCCGGCTGCAGTGGAAGCCCCCGGAAGACCAGGCGGACGGAGGCCGCACAGAGTGAAGCCCAGGGTCACAGACCTGTCGGAGCTGCTGTTTGTTAGTTCAGGTCCTGCTCTGAGGTGAACAGGGTCAGCTCTGACCAACAGGTGGGCTGGGGTGCTCTGCAACGAGGGCTACGTGCACGGTTCCTGTGTGCCCAGCGCTGCCGGGTGCCTGCCCAGGTGAGCTCCGTATCCTGGGAGGGGCCTGACCACGAGAGCCCCGGGGGCTGGGAGGAGCATGTGAATGAGCGTCCTCTCTATGCAGCCAGCACAAAGTTGCTTAGCGACTTCCCTGTGGGCGGTGCTGGGGTGAGATGAGAACCAGGAGCTACTGCGGGCCCCCTGAACCCCCATCTAGGCCCAGCCACAGTGACGAGGTCAGTAGGCAGTTGCTGGCTGCTGTGCTGCATGAGGGAGGCCCCACCAGTACCTCTTGTTTCTTCTACCTGACACCACGGAGGCCTCCCCAGGACAGAGCGGACAGCCTGCACAGGATGAGTGGGAGCTCCTGGTGACCCTGCAGGGGACATGAGAGGGATGGACCAGGCAGGAGGGGAGTGGGCACCCAGGCAGAGCCGTGGCGCTTGGGGCCCAAGGGGGCATTTCTGGGTCTCAGCTGGGAGTGGACGGGCAGGTGGTGAGTATCACCCAGGAAAGCTGCTCTGGTGACGTGAGGCTGAACACGCTTCAGGGTGATATAAACTTCCCGGGTGACCCCAAAAACAGGATTGTGAGATGAATCCCATGAAAGGAAGGTTTTGTAACAGGAATCTTGCTGAAGGGAAGGCTTGCAAAGTGAATCCGCCTAAGAGGAGGCCCTGTGAGCCAGTCCCCTCAGAGGGGGGACATGGAACCTGCTGGGAGCAATCGTTCACCCTGGGCGGGCGATGGGCACAGACCCCACTTCCTGCTCCCATATCTGTGCTTCTGCGTAGGTTACTTGGCTTCTTGGAGTCTCAACTTCCCAGTCTGTTCATCGGGTGACAGTAGCATGGACTGACTAGTAATTTGCTCAGAACAGGGTAGAAAGGGGTCCCATGGAAATTCCACAGAACACCATCAGTATGGGAATCGCAGGCCCTGTTTCCCGCAGGTCTGTCTTCAGGATCAGGAGAGCAAATCTGAGCAGACTTGCAGCAGAGCCCAGGGATGGGCTCAGTTTGGTGGGTGCTCCTGTTTCCTGAACCTCAGAGAAGGGAGGCTCCAGTGGGTAGTGGCGTGTTTACCCCACACCTGGGAGCATCTGGACCTCAAGTCCCAGCAGCCGCTGAGCCCTATCAGCCCAGTATCTGGGGCCCCAGGAGGCAGGCGGGAAGCCTGGAGGGCTCAGGCAGGAAGCACTGGTGTGGTCATCACCCGTGCGGAAGCTTCCGAGCCAGTGTCCAGTGGGAGCTCTTGCCCTGCCCATGAGTTTCAAATCCACAGCACAGATCAGCTGCTAGCGGCTCCGTCTGTTCTCTAGACAAAGAGCAAAGTCCTCAGACCCAGTATGTCCACGGCCCGTGAAAAGACACGTCTGGTCTGGCACCAGGAGCTGCCTCTGGGTCCCTCCTGACTGGACGCCCAGCAGCCAGTGTCACCACGTCATGACCGTCAGGTGGTGTCGGGCGTGGGGGGACGAGAGCACACGGTCCAGGCCCACAGGGGACCATGCTGTCCACGGAACCAGTGTTGTGGCTATAGGTGTGCCCTCCACCACCCCACGGGCAGAGACCACCGTCCCCTTACACACTGTTACCAAATCAAGTCATATGAACCATACTCGGGCCCTGGCCTGGCTGAGGATCACTGCCTCGACAGGGAACGTTTCCTTTTTCCATTCTGGTTCAAATAGGCGAATAACGAAACCAAAGCTGAGACCGACAGAGCACACGCTTTATTCAGTGGCCAAAGAATGGAGAAGTGGGAACTAAGTTCACAAGTAAACTTCTCGCCCACCTGGAGAGACTGATTTCATTTTAAAGAGTAAAGACACAATCACCTCAGTAATTGGCCACGGGTGCTGGAGGGGCCAAGGCTAACCTGAGCTGGAGGAACGTGGGTGCCTGCCTGGATGCTCAGAGGCCAAGGGCTGTTCTGAGACCTGCTTGGACACCCGTGCAGATGGAACAAAGGATCCGTCCAGTCCCAGGAGGGCCCCACCAGCCCTCAAGAACGCAACACCAGACTTCCCTGGTGGCGCAGTGCTTAAGAATCCACCTGCCAATGCAGGGGACACGGGTTTGAGCCCTGGTCCGGGAAGATCCCACGTGCTGTGGAGCAACTAAGCCCGTGCGCCACAACTACTGAGCCTGAGCTCTAGAAGCCGCGAGCCACAACTGCTGAAGCCCACGCGCTTAGAGTCTGTGCTCTGCAACAACAGAAGCCACTGCAATGAGAAGCCCCCACTCGCCGCAACTAGAGAAAGCCTCTGTGCAGCAATGAAGACCCAACACAGCCAAAAATTAATTAATTAATTGATTTAAAAAAAAAAATGGCAGCACCTGCGGGCTGGCAGACTGATCCACCGAGTCTTACATCACGTCTACTTAATATCCTGCATGTCAGGGCCATGCTGGACCTGGGGCTGCCCAGACAGAGTGGGGCCTGCATCACCCTTCCCAGGAGGGAGGGTGGAGGGAAACCCTGCATGACCTCTGAGGCCCTAAGAACCCTTGACTAAGGCTGAGCTCAATTTGAAACACTGGGTGACCAGAGCAGACATTTCATTCATCTATCAATCAGAATCCAGCACTGGAGGAGCAGAAAACAATGGCCTCGCTCAACCTTGACACCAATCCTGACATGGACCCTAACCCTAAACTCTGATCCTGACCCTACGCCCTGACCTAACCTTAGCCTAACCCGTACCCTAAACCTGTACCTTACCCTAACCCATGCTCCACCCGTATCCTACCTGTACCCCAATTCTCACCCATACCCTAACACCCACTCTAACACAGAACCCTAACACCCTGAGACCAAAACCATAAACCTTAACCAATAAGCAAAACCATAACCATAACCAAACCATAAAATAGATTCATTAACCATACCCATAAATAACTCATTAACCAGAAAACTTAAACCATAACAGCAACCATAAACCATACACAGCCCCAACCCTCACACCAGCCCCAGCCCTAATGCTAACCCTCCAAACCACTTACACCAAGCCAAGTCTAATCAGATTATACAAATACATCTTGAAAAAGAAAACTGGGGAATTCTCTGGTGGCCCAGCGGTTAGCACTCTGTGCTTTCACTGCCAAGGGCTCGGGTTCGATCCCTGACTGGGGAACTAAGATCCCACAAGCCACGGGATGTGGCCAAAATAAATAAATAAATAAAATGAAATAAAACCACTATTTGAAAAAAGATTTTAAAAATAAAGGAAAAAAAAAGAAAACTACCCCAGTATAACTTACAAATATGAATGTAAAAATCTGTCACAAAATAATAGCAGCATGAAACCAACAGAACTTTAAATGGATAATGCCATAAGCAAGTATCTCTACACCAGAAGTTTCAGGTTGCTCAACATACTAAAAGTAAGCAATGTATTCAACCACAATAATGGTGTGAAGTAAAAACACATAATCATATCAATGAATGCAAAAAATCTACAATGAAAATCCAGTGTTATTTCATGAAAAACACTCAAGAAAGCAGGAATAAAAGGAAATCTGTTCAATATGGAAAAGAGTAGTACCAAAAGCCACAGCAAACATCATGCTCAATGTTAAAGACTGCAAGATTTACTCCTGAAATCAGGAACAAGGCAAGCAAGCTGGCCTTCATCACCGTTACTCAATAGTGTACTGGAAGTTCTACCCAGAATCTTGAGGAAAGAAAGAAAAGGCATCCATGGGTGAATGGAAAAATTAAAACCCTGTCTCTTCACAGAACATAGGTCACATCATCTTATATATAAAACTACCTATAATCAGCAAAGAAATTATTTGAGCTAATCAACTAATGAAGCAAAGTTATAGAACAAAATATCAATTCATGAAAATCTATCTGATATGCATACGCTGGTAAAAAATAATCTGAAAAAGAATTTATGAAAACAATTCCATTTTTAATAATGTCAACATCAATTTTTAGGAGTATATTTAATCAAGGTACAAGACTTGTTTTTATGTATGTAAAGTTGTATGTTTGAAATTATTGGAAAGTCAATTACTTTTCAAAACATCATGTACGTCAATAGCATGCCAGAAAAGCAGAGAAAACATCAGACTTCCATATAGAAGCCAAGCCTTACCCAGATCCAGTTCACCCAAAGTCCACATGTCATTTAGAGGCGCTGTGGGAAGGTTATATTAGGAGCCGCTGTCCTCCGTGTTGTGGACGACCTGGATATGGTAGAAACAGTGGGATTTTTGAATTCCAATTTTCCACTTCATTCCACAAAAAAACTATTAGAACTAATAAATAAATTCAGTAAAGTTGCAAAATCAATACACCGAAATCAGTTGCATTTCTCAACACTAATAATGAACCATCAGAAAGAGAAAGAAAGCAACCCTATTTACAACTGCATCAAAAAGAACAAAATACCTGGGAATAAAGTCAACCAAGGAGGTGAAAGACCTGCACACTGAAAACTTTGAGACATTGATCAAGACAGTGAAAAACACACCAATAAATGGAAAGATATCCTGTTCTCATGGAATGGAACAATTAATAGTGTTAAAACATCCATGCTACCCAAAGCAGTGGACACAGTGAATGCAATCCCTCCCAAAATTCCATGGTGTTTTCCCCCAAAACAGAGCAAATCCTCCTAATATCTGTGGGGAACCACAAAGGACCCCAAATAGCCAAAGAAACCCTGAAAAAAGAGAACGGGCTGGAGGCATCTCCCTCCCTGACGTCACACTCTGCTGAGAAGCTACAGTCACCAAAACAGTGTGGAACTGGCTCAAAACGGGCACAGGGACCAGAGGAACAGGACAGAGAGACCAGAATTCAACCCACACGGACGGGCTCGGTGAATTTAGGACACAGGGACCAAGGACACACCAAGGAGCACGACACTCCCCACGATAAATGGTGCTGGGAAACTGGACGCCCCATAACTCATGCTGGCTACCCTGCACACAAACCTGACCCCCTCAACGGTCAGTCGCCCACAGGAAGCTTCTCCCCACTTTTCCTCACCGTCTCTTCACCTTTTCCTCAGGCATCACCTGGGTCCTCAGGAAACCTAGTTCCCTAGTCAGCGTGGACGCAGCCCCACTTTGTCCTGAAGCCGAAACCCCGGCGAGTCCTAAGCAGAGGGAGACCGAGCTCCTCTCAGCAGAGACGCTGAGCCGGGCGTCCTACCCGAAGGCCCCGCCCCCGCGCCTGAGGCGGCTCAACTCCTCTCAGCTGCGCTCCGAATCCAGTTCGCAGGGAAGGAGCACGCGCTGTGGGTCAGAGAGGCGAACTCGGCGCCACCCTGTGGTCAGTGCAGGAAGTGCAGGCCGCGCCTCCCTCACAGGTCACTGGAGGCAGCGCGCCCTACTGACAGGACTGCTGGATCCATTAAACTGGAAATTCAAACTAAAATGGAGTCTCTATCCCAAAAGTTTTCTAAAAGTAGTTAAGGAACAAGTAATTGGAAACCATTTGGAATGAAGTGAATGTAGATGCAAACTTTACAACTTATACCAAATTCACTCAAAGTTATTCAGAGGCAAATTTCATTTCATTTCATAATTTATTTTTGGCTGCGTTGGGTCTTCGTTGCTGCATGTGGGCTTTCTCTAGTTGCGTCGAGCGGGGCCACTCTTCGTTGCGGTGCACGGGCTTCTCATTGCGGTGGCTTCTCTTGTTGGGGAGCATGGGCTCTAGGCATGCAGGCTTCAGTAGTTGCGCCGCGCAGGCTTAGTTGCTCTGCGGCATGTGGGATCTTCCCGGACCAGGGCTCAAGCCCGTGTCCCCTGCACTGGCATGCGGACTCTTAACCACTGCGTCACCAGGGAAGTCCCCACAGACAAACTTTAAATACAAAACTACTCAAGGGGCTTCCCTGGTGGCACAGTGGTTGAGAATCTGCCTGCTAATGCAGGGGACACGGGTTCGAGCCCTGGTCTGGGAAGATCCCACATGCCGCGGAGCAACTAGGCCCGTGAGCCACAACAACTGAGCCTGCGCGTCTGGAGCCTGTGCTCCGCAACAAGAGAGGCCGCGATAGTGAGAGGCCCGCGCACCACGATGAAGAGTGGCCCCCGCTTGCCACAACTAGAGAAAGCCTTCGCACAGAAACGAAGACCCAACACAGCCAAAAATAAATTAATTAATCAATTTAAAAAAAAAAAGGTGTCTCTCAAATTTCACTTCCAGAATATATTCAGGAAAAACGCATACGCCCTTTTTGGCCAACCAAAGAAGCGGGCAATGCAAATCAACACTACAAAGAGGTATCACTTTGAATCAGAAAAAAGGACCATCCTCACAAAGGGTAAAAACCAGATATGCAGGACAAGAAGAGGAGAAAAGAGGCCTTGTTACGCTGAAGGGGGGAATGTAAATTGCCAAAGGCCACTCTGGAGAAGTGTACTGTGTTTCCTGAAACATCTAAAAACCAGAGGTACAAAGCATAGGGCGCTTCCACTCATGGGCCTATATCTTGGAAAAACCAAAAATCCACAGGACGCAGGCACCCCGCTTACTGCTGCTATGTTTACAACAGCCTCGATTTGGGTACAACTTAAAAGTCCTTGGAAGGAAAAAATGGTGAAGGAAAACTTGGTACCTAAGCACAATGGAATATTGCTCAGCCCTGAAATCAATGAAATGAGGCCAGGTGCAGCAACTCAGGGGGACTTATGTACGGTCATTGAGAGTGAAAAAAGTTAGACAGCAAAAGAAACTTATCATAAGGTATCACTTATAAAGGGAATCTAAAAACCGCCAAACATGAACTGAATTACAAACAGAACACCATCACACATTTACAAAACACACTTATGGCTACTTAAGGGGAAAAGTGTGGTGCGGTGATGCATAAACCAGGAGGTTGAAATTGGCACAGATACCATTCCATACACCAATAATGTAATCGCCAAGACATACTCATTGCTAAAGGAACTGGACTCAGCACACTCTATTCACAGAAAAAACATATATCTGACTACAAGAAACTAGAAAAGAATTTACTGATGTCTCTCTGTGACTCAAGTGGATGTACATCACCAAGAAACACGACGTTGCAAATCAGCCACACCCCATTATAAAAATTAATTATCACCAAAAAAAGACAGTGAGAGAGAGAGGAATTCTTACAAAATTCGATCAGGGGCTGTGATGCAACTGGACTGACTACATCTACACTCACAGCTGAATGGGACATAAGGCTGGACACCCTAACCCTAAACCCTAACCCTAACCCAACCCTAACCCTATCTTAACCCTAACCCTAACCCAACACTAACCCTAACCCTAAACCTAAACCCTAACCCTAACCCCTAACCCTAACCCAACCCTAAGCCTAACCGTAACCCCTAGCCCTAGCCCTAACCCTGATCCTAACCCCTAACTCTTAAGCCCTAACCCCTAACCCTAACCAAGTTCACAAGTAAACGTCTCGCACACCTGGAGAGACTGATTTCATTTTAAAGAGTAAAGACACAATCAGCTCAGTAATTGGCCACGGGGGCTGGAGGGGCCAAGGCTAACCTGAGCTGGAGGAACGTGGGTGCCTGCCTGGATGCTCAGAGGCCAAGGGCTGTTCTGAGAGCTGCTTGGACACCCGTGCAGATGGAACAAAGGATCCGTCCAGTCCCAGGAGGGCCCCACCAGCCCTCAAGAACGCAACACCAGACTTCCCTGGTGGCACAGTGCTTAAGAATCCACCTGCCAATGCAGGGGACACAGCTTTGAGCCCTGGTCCGGGAAGATCCCACGTGCTGTGGAGCAACTAAGCCCGTGCGCCACAACTACTGAGCCTGAGCTCTAGAAGCCGCGAGCCACAACTGCTGAAGCCCACGCGCTAAGAGCCTGTGCTCTGCAACAAGAGAAGCCACTGCAATGAGAAGCCCCCACTCGCCGCAACTAGAGAAAGCCTCCGTGCAGCAATGAAGACCCAACACAGCCAAAAATTAATTAATTAATTAATTTTTTTAAAAAAACAGGCAGCACCTGGGGGCTGGCAGACTGATGCACCGAGTCTTACATCACGTCTACTTAGTATCCTGCATGTCAGGGCCATGCTGGCCTGGGGCTGCCCACACAGAGTGGGGCCTGCATCACCCTTCTCAGGAGGGAGGGTGGAGGGAAACCCTGCATGACCTCTGAGGCCCTAAGAACCCTTGACTAAGGCTGAGCTCAATTTGAAACAGTGGGTGACCAGAGCAGACATTTCATTCATCTATCAATCAGAATCCAGCACTGGAGGAGCAGAAAACAATGGCCTCGCTCAACCTTGACACCAATCCTGACATGGACCCTAACCCTAAACTCTGATCCTGACCCTACGCCCTGACCTAACCTTAGCCTAACCCGTACCCTAAACCTGTACCTTACCCTAACCCATGTTCCACCCGTATCCTACCTGTACCCCAATTCTCACCCATACCCTAACACCCACTCTAACACAGAACCCTAACACCCTGAGACCAAAACCATAAACCTTAACCAATAAGCAAAACCATAACCATAACCAAACCATAAAATAGATTCATTAACCATACCCATAAATAACTCATTAACCAGAAAACTTAAACCATAACAGCAACCATAAACCATCCACAGCCCCAACCCTCACACCAGCCCCAGCCCTAATGCTAACCCTCCAAACCACTTACACCAAGCCAAGTCTAGTCAGATTATACAAATACATCTTGGAAAAGAAAACTGGGGAATTCTCTGGTGGCCCAGTGGTTAGGACTCTGTGCTTTCACTGCCAAGGGCTCGGGTTCGATCCCTGACTGGGGAACTAAGATCCCACAAGCCACGGGATGGGGCCAAAATAAATAAATAATTAAAATGAAATAAAACCACTATTTTAAAAAAGATTTTAAAAATAAAGGAAAAAAACCGAGAAAACTACCCCAGTATAACTTATAAATATGAATGTAAAAATCTATCACAAAATAATAGCAACATGCAACCAACAGAACTTTAAATGGATAATGCCATAAGCAAGTATCTCTACACCAGAAATTTCAGGTTGCTCAACATGTCAAAAGTAAGCAATGTATTCAACCACAATAATGGTGTGAAGTAAAAACACATAATCATATCAATGAACGCAAAACATCTACAATGAAAATCCAGTGTTATTTCATGAAAAACACTCAAGAAAGCAGGAATAAAAGGAAATCTGTTCACTATGGAAAAGAGTAGTACCAAAAGCCACAGCAAACATCATGCTCAATGTTAAAGACTGCAAGATTTACTCCTGAAATCAGGAACAAGGCAAGCAAGCTGGCCTTCATCACCGTTACTCAACAGTGTACTGGAAGTTCTACCCAGAATCTTGAGGAAAGAAATGAAAGGCATCCATGGGTGAATGGAAAAATTAAAACCCTGTCTCTTCACAGCACATAGGTCACATCATCTTATATATAAAACTACCTATAATCAGCAAAGAAATTATTTGAGCTAATCAACTAATGAAGCAAAGTTACAGAACAAAATATCAATTCATGAAAATCTACCTTATATGCATACGCTGGCAAAAAATAATCTGAAAAAGAATTTATGAGAACAGTTCCATTTTTAATAATGTCAACATCAATTTTTAGGAGTATATTTAATCAAGGTACAAGACTTGTTTTTATGTATGTAAAGTTATATGTTTGAAATTACTGGAGAGTCAATTACTTTTCAAAACATCATGTATGTCAACAGCATGCCAGAAAAGCAGAGAAAACATCAAACTTCCGTATAGAAGCCAAGCCTTACCCAGATCCAGTTCACCCAAAGTCCACATGTCATTTAGAGGCACTGTGGGAAGGTTATATTAGGAGCCGCTGTCCTCCGTGTTGTGGACGACCTGGATATGGTAGCAACAGTGGGATTTTTGAATTCCAATTTTCCACTTCATTCCACAAAAAAACTATTAGACCTAATAAATAAATTCAGTAAAGTTGCAAAATCAATACACAGAAATCAGTTGCATTTCTCAACACTAATAATGAACCATCAGAAAGAGAAAGAAAGCAACCCTATTTACAACTGCATCAAAAAGAACAAAATACCTGGGAATAAAGTCAACCAAGGAGGTGAAAGACCTGCACACTGAAAACTTTAAGACATTGAAAAACACACCAATAAATGGAAAGATATCCTGTTCTCATGGAATGGAACAATTAATATTGTTAAAACATCCATGCTACCCAAAGCAGTGGACACAGTGAATGCAATCCCTCCCAAAATTCCATGGTATTTTCCCCCAAAACAGAGCAAATCCTCCTAATATCTGTGGGGAACCACAAAGGACCCCAAATAGCCAAAGAAACCCTGAAAAAAGAGAACGGGCTGGAGGCAACTCCCTCCCTGACGTCACACTCTGCTGAGAAGCTACAGTCACCAAAACAGTGTGGAACTGGCTCAAAACGGGCACAGGGACCAGAGGAACAGGACAGAGAGACCAGAATTCAACCCACACGGACGGGCTCGGTGAATTTAGGACACAGGGACCAAGGACACACCAAGGAGCACGACACTCCCCACGATAAATGGTGCTGGGAAAACTGGACGCCCCATAACTCACGCTGGCTACCCTGCACACAAACCTGACCAAACACCCAGCTTTCCACGCCAAGCCCTCCCTCGCTCACACGAAGACGGACCCCCTTAACGGTCAGCCGCCCCCAGGAAGCTTCTCCCCACTTTTCCTCACCGTCTCTTCACCTTTTCCTCAGGCACCACCTGGGTCCTCAGGAAACCTAGTTCCCCAGTCAGCGTGGACGCAGCCCCACTTTGTCCTGAAGCCGAAACCCCAGCGAGTCCTGAGGAGACGGGAGACCGAGCTCCTCTCAGCAGAGACGCTGAGCCGGGCGTCCTACCCGAAGGCCCCCGCCCCCGCGCCTGACGAGGCTCAACTCCTCTCAGCTGCCCTCACAATCCAGTTCGCAGGGAACGAGCATGTGCTGTGGGGCAGAGAGGCGAACTCGGCGCCACCCTGTGGTCAGTGCAGGAAGTGCAGGCCGCGCCTCCCTCACAGGTCCCTGGAGGCAGCGTGCCCTACTGACAGGACTGCTGAATCCATGAAACTGGAAATTCAAACTAAAATGCAGTCTCTATCCCAAAAGTTTTCTAAAAGTAGTTAAGGAACAAGTAATTGGAAACCATTTGGAATGAAGTGAATGTAGATGCAAACTTTACAACTTATACCAAATTCACTCAAAGTTATTCAGAGGCAAATTTTATTTTAGTTTCTAATTCATTTTTGGCTGCGTTGGGTCTTCGTTGCTGCATATGGGCTTTCTCTAGTTGCGTCGAGCGGGGCTACTCTTCGTTGTGGTGCACAGGCTCCTCGTTGCCGTGGCTTCTCATGTTGCGGAGCACGGGCTCTAGGCGCGCAGGCTTCAGTAGCTGTGCCGCGCAGGTTTGGTTGCTCTGCGGCGTGTGGGATCTTCCCGGACCAGGGCTCGAGCCCGTGTCCCCTGCATTGTCCCCACAGACAAATTTTAAATACAAAACTATTCAAGGGGCTTCCCTGGTGGCGCAGTGGTTGAGAATCTGCCTGCTAATGCAGGGGACACGGGTTCGAGCCCTGGTCCGGGAAGATCCCACATGCTGTGGAGCAACTAAGCCCGTGCACCACAACTACTGAGCCTGCGCTCTAGAACCCGCGAGCCACAACTGCTGAAGCCCACGCGCTTAGAGCCTGTACTCTGCAACAAGAGAAGCCACCGCAATGAGAAGCCCCCACTCGCCGCAACTAGAGAAAGTCTCCGTGCAGCAATGCAGACCCAACACAGCCAGAAATTAATTAATTAATTAATTAATTAAGGAAAAAAAAAAAGGCAGCACCTGGGGGCTGGCAGACTGATGCACCAAGTCTTACATCACGTCTACTTAGTATCCTGCATGTCAGGGCCATGCTGGACCTCGGGCTGCCCAGACAGAGTGGGGCCTGCATCACCCTTCCCAGGAGGGAGGGTGGAGGGAAACCCTGCATGGCCTCTGAGGCCCTAAGAACCCTTGACTAAGGCTGAGCTCAATTTGAAACACTGGGTGACCAGAGCAGACATTTCATTCCTCTATCAATGAGAATCCAGCACTGGAGGAGCAGAAAACAATGGCCTCGCTCAACCTTGACGCTAATCCTGACATGGACCCTAACCCTAAACTCTGATCCTGACCCTAAGCCCTGACCTAACCTTAGCCTAACCCGTACCCTAAACCTGTACCTTACCCTAACCCATGCTCTACCCGTATCCTACCTGTACCCCAATTCTAACCCATACCCTAACACCCACTCTAACACAGAACCCTAACACCCACTCTAACACAGAACCCTAACACCCTGAGACCAAAACCATAAACCTTAACCAATAAGCAAAACTATAACCATAACCAAACCATAAAATAGATTCATTAACCATACCCATAAATAACTCATTAACCAGAAAACTTAAACCATAACAGCAACCATAAACCATCCACAGCCCCAACCCTCACACCAGCCCCAGCCCTAATGCTAACCCTCCAAACCACTTACACCAAGCCAAGTCTAGTCAGATTATACAAATACATCTTGGAAAAGAAAACTGGGGAATTCTCTGGTGGCCCAGTGGTTAGGACTCTGTGCTTTCACTGCCAAGGGCTCGGGTTCGATCCCTGACTGGGGAACTAAGATCCCACAAGCCACGGGATGGGGCCAAAATCAATAAATAATTAAAATGAAATAAAACCACTATTTTAAAAAAGATTTTAAAAATAAAGGAAAAAAACCGAGAAAACTACCCCAGTATAACTTATAAATATGAATGTAAAAATCTATCACAAAATAATAGCAACATGCAACCAACAGAACTTTAAATGGATAATGCCATAAGCAAGTATCTCTACACCAGAAATTTCAGGTTGCTCAACATGTCAAAAGTAAGCAATGTATTCAACCACAATAATGGTGTGAAGTAAAAACACATAATCATATCAATGAATGCAAAACATCTACAATGAAAATCCAGTGTTATTTCATGAAAAACACTCAAGAAAGCAGGAATAAAAGGAAATTTGTTCACTATGGAAAAGAGTAGTACCAAAAGCCACAGCAAACATCATGCTCAATGTTAAAGACTGCAAGATTTACTCCTGAAATCAGGAACAAGGCCAGGAAGCTGGCCTTCATCACCGTTACTCAATAGTGTACTGGAAGTTCTACCCAGAATCTTGAGGAAAGAAAGAAAAGGCATCCATGGGTGAATGGAAAAATTAAAACCCTGTCTCTTCACAGAACATAGGTCACATCATCTTATATATAAAACTACCTATAATCAGCAAAGAAATTATTTGAGCTAATCAACTAATGAAGCAAAGTTACAGAACAAAATCTCAATTCATGAAAATCTACCTTATATGCATACGCTGGCAAAAAATAATCTGAAAAAGAATTTATGAGAACAGTTCCATTTTTAATAATGTCAACATCAATTTTTAGGAGTATATTTAATCAAGGTACAAGACTTGTTTTTATGTATGTAAAGTTATATGTTTGAAATTACTGGAGAGTCAATTACTTTTCAAAACATCATGTATGTCAACAGCATGCCAGAAAAGCAGAGAAAACATCAAACTTCCGTATAGAAGCCAAGCCTTACCCAGATCCAGTTCACCCAAAGTCCACATGTCATTTAGAGGCACTGTGGGAAGGTTATATTAGGAGCCGCTGTCCTCCGTGTTGTGGACGACCTGGATATGGTAGAAACAGTGGGATTTTTGAATTCCAATTTTCCACTTCATTCCACAAAAAAACTATTAGACCTAATAAATAAATTCAGTAAAGTTGCAAAATCAATACACAGAAATCAGTTGCATTTCTCAACACTAATAATGAACCATCAGAAAGAGAAAGAAAGCAACCCTATTTACAACTGCATCAAAAAGAACAAAATACCTGGGAATAAAGTCAACCAAGGAGGTGAAAGACCTGCACACTGAAAACTTGAAGACATTGAAAAACACACCAATAAATGGAAAGATATCCTGTTCTCATGGAATGGAACAATTAATAGTGTTAAAACATCCATGCTACCCAAAGCAGTGGACACAGTGAATGCAATCCCTCCCAAAATTCCATGGTATTTTCCCCCAAAACAGAGCAAATCCTCCTAATATCTGTGGGGAACCACAAAGGACCCCAAATAGCCAAAGAAACCCTGAAAAAAGAGAACGGGCTGGAGGCAACTCCCTCCCTGACGTCACACTCTGCTGAGAAGCTACAGTCACCAAAACAGTGTGGAACTGGCTCAAAACGGGCACAGGGACCAGAGGAACAGGACAGAGAGACCAGAATTCAACCCACACGGACGGGCTCGGTGAATTTAGGACACAGGGACCAAGGACACACCAAGGAGCACGACACTCCCCACGATAAATGGTGCTGGGAAAACTGGACGCCCCATAACTCACGCTGGCTACCCTGCACACAAACCTGACCAAACACCCAGCTTTCCACGCCAAGCCCTCCCTCGCTCACACGAAGACGGACCCCCTCAACGGTCAGCCGCCCCCAGGAAGCTTCTCCCCACTTTTCCTCACCGTCTCTTCACCTTTTCCTCAGGCACCACCTGGGTCCTCAGGAAACCTAGTTCCCCAGTCAGCGTGGACGCAGCCCCACTTTGTCCTGAAGCCGAAACCCCAGCGAGTCCTGAGGAGACGGGAGACCGAGCTCCTCTCAGCAGAGACGCTGAGCCGGGCGTCCTACCCGCAGGCCCCCGCCCCCGCGCCTGACGAGGCTCAACTCCTCTCAGCTGCCCTCACAATCCAGTTCGCAGGGAAGGAGCATGCGCTGTGGGTCAGAGAGGCGAACTCGGCGCCACCCTGTGGTCAGTGCAGGAAGTGCAGGCCGCGCCTCCCTCACAGGTCCCTGGAGGCAGCGTGCCCTACTGACAGGACTGCTGAATCCAGGAAACTGGAAATTCAAACTAAAATGCAGTCTCTATCCCAAAAGTTTTCTAAAAGTAGTTAAGGAACAAGTAATTGGAAACCATTTGGAATGAAGTGAATGTAGATGCAAACTTTACAACTTATACCAAATTCACTCAAAGTTATTCAGAGGCAAATTTTATTTCAGTTTCTAATTCATTTTTGGCTGCGTTGGGTCTTCGTTGCTGCATATGGGCTTTCTCTAGTTGCGTCGAGCGGGGCTACTCTTCGTTGTGGTGCACAGGCTCCTCATTGCCGTGGCTTCTCATGTTGCGGAGCACGGGCTCTAGGCGCGCAGGCTTCAGTAGCTGTGCCGCGCAGGTTTGGTTGCTCTGCGGCGTGTGGGATCTTCCCGGACCAGGGCTCGAGCCCGTGTCCCCTGCATTGTCCCCACAGACAAATTTTAAATACAAAACTATTCAAGGGGCTTCCCTGGTGGCGCAGTGGTTGAGAATCTGCCTGCTAATGCAGGGGACACGGGTTCGAGCCCTGGTCCGGGAAGATCCCACATGCTGTGGAGCAACTAAGCCCGTGCACCACAACTACTGAGCCTGCGCTCTAGAACCCGCGAGCCACAACTGCTGAAGCCCACGCGCTTAGAGCCTGTACTCTGCAACAAGAGAAGCCACCGCAATGAGAAGCCCCCACTCGCCGCAACTAGAGAAAGCCTCCGTGCAGCAATGCAGACCCAACACAGCCAGAAATTAATTAATTAATTAATTAATTAATTAAGGAAAAAAAAAAAGGCAGCACCTGGGGGCTGGCAGACTGATGCACCAAGTCTTACATCACGTCTACTTAGTATCCTGCATGTCAGGGCCATGCTGGACCTGGGGCTGCCCAGACAGAGTGGGGCCTGCATCACCCTTCCCAGGAGGGAGGGTGGAGGGAAACCCTGCATGACCTCTGAGGCCCTAAGAACCCTTGACTAAGGCTGAGCTCAATTTGAAACACTGGGTGACCAGAGCAGACATTTCATTCCTCTATCAATGAGAATCCAGCACTGGAGGAGCAGAAAACAATGGCCTCGCTCAACCTTGACGCTAATCCTGACATGGACCCTAACCCTAAACTCTGATCCTGACCCTAAGCCCTGACCTAACCTTAGCCTAACCCGTACCCTAAACCTGTACCTTACCCTAACCCATGCTCTACCCGTAGCCTACCTGTACCCCAATTCTAACCCATACCCTAACACCCACTCTAACACAGAACCCTAACACCCACTCTAACACAGAACCCTAACACCCTGAGACCAAAACCATAAACCTTAACCAATAAGCAAAACTATAACCATAACCAAACCATAAAATAGATTCATTAACCATACCCATAAATAACTCATTAACCAGAAAACTTAAACCATAACAGCAACCATAAACCATCCACAGCCCCAACCCTCACACCAGCCCCAGCCCTAATGCTAACCCTCCAAACCACTTACACCAAGCCAAGTCTAGTCAGATTATACAAATACATCTTGGAAAAGAAAACTGGGGAATTCTCTGGTGGCCCAGTGGTTAGGACTCTGTGCTTTCACTGCCAAGGGCTCGGGTTCGATCCCTGACTGGGGAACTAAGATCCCACAAGCCACGGGATGGGGCCAAAATCAATAAATAATTAAAATGAAATAAAACCACTATTTTAAAAAAGATTTTAAAAATAAAGGAAAAAAACCGAGAAAACTACCCCAGTATAACTTATAAATATGAATGTAAAAATCTATCACAAAATAATAGCATCATGCAACCAACAGAACTTTAAATGCATAATGCCATAAGCAAGTATCTCTACACCAGAAATTTCAGGTTGCTCAACATGTCAAAAGTAAGCAATGTATTCAACCACAATAATGGTGTGAAGTAAAAACACATAATCATATCAATGAATGCAAAACATCTACAATGAAAATCCAGTGTTATTTCATGAAAAACACTCAAGAAAGCAGGAATAAAAGGAAATTTGTTCACTATGGAAAAGAGTAGTACCAAAAGCCACAGCAAACATCATGCTCAATGTTAAAGACTGCAAGATTTACTCCTGAAATCAGGAACAAGGCCAGGAAGCTGGCCTTCATCACCGTTACTCAACAGTGTACTGGAAGTTCTACCCAGAATCTTGAGGAAAGAAAGAAAAGGCATCCATGGGTGAATGGAAAAATTAAAACCCTGTCTCTTCACAGAACATAGGTCACATCATCTTATATATAAAACTACCTATAATCAGCAAAGAAATTATTTGAGCTAATCAACTAATGAAGCAAAGTTACAGAACAAAATCTCAATTCATGAAAATCTACCTTATATGCATACGCTGGCAAAAAATAATCTGAAAAAGAATTTATGAGAACAGTTCCATTTTTAATAATGTCAACATCAATTTTTAGGAGTATATTTAATCAAGGTACAAGACTTGTTTTTATGTATGTAAAGTTATATGTTTGAAATTACTGGAGAGTCAATTACTTTTCAAAACATCATGTATGTCAACAGCATGCCAGAAAAGCAGAGAAAACATCAAACTTCCGTATAGAAGCCAAGCCTTACCCAGATCCAGTTCACCCAAAGTCCACATGTCATTTAGAGGCACTGTGGGAAGGTTATATTAGGAGCCGCTGTCCTCCGTGTTGTGGACGACCTGGATATGGTAGAAACAGTGGGATTTTTGAATTCCAATTTTCCACTTCATTCCACAAAAAAACTATTAGACCTAATAAATAAATTCAGTAAAGTTGCAAAATCAATACACAGAAATCAGTTGCATTTCTCAACACTAATAATGAACCATCAGAAAGAGAAAGAAAGCAACCCTATTTACAACTGCATCAAAAAGAACAAAATACCTGGGAATAAAGTCAACCAAGGAGGTGAAAGACCTGCACACTGAAAACTTGAAGACATTGAAAAACACACCAATAAATGGAAAGATATCCTGTTCTCATGGAATGGAACAATTAATAGTGTTAAAACATCCATGCTACCCAAAGCAGTGGACACAGTGAATGCAATCCCTCCCAAAATTCCATGGTATTTTCCCCCAAAACAGAGCAAATCCTCCTAATATCTGTGGGGAACCACAAAGGACCCCAAATAGCCAAAGAAACCCTGAAAAAAGAGAACGGGCTGGAGGCAACTCCCTCCCTGACGTCACACTCTGCTGAGAAGCTACAGTCACCAAAACAGTGTGGAACTGGCTCAAAACGGGCACAGGGACCAGAGGAACAGGACAGAGAGACCAGAATTCAACCCACACGGACGGGCTCGGTGAATTTAGGACACAGGGACCAAGGACACACCAAGGAGCACGACACTCCCCACGATAAATGGTGCTGGGAAAACTGGACGCCCCATAACTCACGCTGGCTACCCTGCACACAAACCTGACCAAACACCCAGCTTTCCACGCCAAGCCCTCCCTCGCTCACACGAAGACGGACCCCCTCAACGGTCAGCCGCCCCCAGGAAGCTTCTCCCCACTTTTCCTCACCGTCTCTTCACCTTTTCCTCAGGCACCACCTGGGTCCTCAGGAAACCTAGTTCCCCAGTCAGCGTGGACGCAGCCCCACTTTGTCCTGAAGCCGAAACCCCAGCGAGTCCTGAGGAGACGGGAGACCGAGCTCCTCTCAGCAGAGACGCTGAGCCGGGCGTCCTACCCGAAGGCCCCCGCCCCCGCGCCTGACGAGGCTCAACTCCTCTCAGCTGCCCTCACAATCCAGTTCGCAGGGAAGGAGCATGCGCTGTGGGTCAGAGAGGCGAACTCGGCGCCACCCTGTGGTCAGTGCAGGAAGTGCAGGCCGCGCCTCCCTCACAGGTCCCTGGAGGCAGCGTGCCCTACTGACAGGACTGCTGAATCCAGGAAACTGGAAATTCAAACTAAAATGCAGTCTCTATCCCAAAAGTTTTCTAAAAGTAGTTAAGGAACAAGTAATTGGAAACCATTTGGAATGAAGTGAATGTAGATGCAAACTTTACAACTTATACCAAATTCACTCAAAGTTATTCAGAGGCAAATTTTATTTTAGTTTCTAATTCATTTTTGGCTGCGTTGGGTCTTCGTTGCTGCATATGGGCTTTCTCTAGTTGCGTCGAGCGGGGCTACTCTTCGTTGTGGTGCACAGGCTCCTCATTGCCGTGGCTTCTCATGTTGCGGAGCACGGGCTCTAGGCGCGCAGGCTTCAGTAGCTGTGCCGCGCAGGTTTGGTTGCTCTGCGGCGTGTGGGATCTTCCCGGACCAGGGCTCGAGCCCGTGTCCCCTGCATTGTCCCCACAGACAAATTTTAAATACAAAACTATTCAAGGGGCTTCCCTGGTGGCGCAGTGGTTGAGAATCTGCCTGCTAATGCAGGGGACACGGGTTCGAGCCCTGGTCCGGGAAGATCCCACATGCTGTGGAGCAACTAAGCCCGTGCACCACAACTACTGAGCCTGCGCTCTAGAACCCGCGAGCCACAACTGCTGAAGCCCACGCGCTTAGAGCCTGTACTCTGCAACAAGAGAAGCCACCGCAATGAGAAGCCCCCACTCGCCGCAACTAGAGAAAGCCTCCGTGCAGCAATGCAGACCCAACACAGCCAGAAATTAATTAATTAATTAATTAATTAATTAATTAATTAAGGAAAAAAAAAAAGGCAGCACCTGGGGGCTGGCAGACTGATGCACCAAGTCTTACATCACGTCTACTTAGTATCCTGCATGTCAGGGCCATGCTGGACCTGGGGCTGCCCAGACAGAGTGGGGCCTGCATCACCCTTCCCAGGAGGGAGGGTGGAGGGAAACCCTGCATGACCTCTGAGGCCCTAAGAACCCTTGACTAAGGCTGAGCTCAATTTGAAACACTGGGTGACCAGAGCAGACATTTCATTCCTCTATCAATGAGAATCCAGCACTGGAGGAGCAGAAAACAATGGCCTCGCTCAACCTTGACGCTAATCCTGACATGGACCCTAACCCTAAACTCTGATCCTGACCCTAAGCCCTGACCTAACCTTAGCCTAACCCGTACCCTAAACCTGTACCTTACCCTAACCCATGCTCTACCCGTAGCCTACCTGTACCCCAATTCTAACCCATACCCTAACACCCACTCTAACACAGAACCCTAACACCCACTCTAACACAGAACCCTAACACCCTGAGACCAAAACCATAAACCTTAACCAATAAGCAAAACTATAACCATAACCAAACCATAAAATAGATTCATTAACCATACCCATAAATAACTCATTAACCAGAAAACTTAAACCATAACAGCAACCATAAACCATCCACAGCCCCAACCCTCACACCAGCCCCAGCCCTAATGCTAACCCTCCAAACCACTTACACCAAGCCAAGTCTAGTCAGATTATACAAATACATCTTGGAAAAGAAAACTGGGGAATTCTCTGGTGGCCCAGTGGTTAGGACTCTGTGCTTTCACTGCCAAGGGCTCGGGTTCGATCCCTGACTGGGGAACTAAGATCCCACAAGCCACGGGATGGGGCCAAAATCAATAAATAATTAAAATGAAATAAAACCACTATTTTAAAAAAGATTTTAAAAAGAAAGGAAAAAAACCGAGAAAACTACCCCAGTATAACTTATAAATATGAATGTAAAAATCTATCACAAAATAATAGCAACATGCAACCAACAGAACTTTAAATGGATAATGCCATAAGCAAGTATCTCTACACCAGAAATTTCAGGTTGCTCAACATGTCAAAAGTAAGCAATGTATTCAACCACAATAATGGTGTGAAGTAAAAACACATAATCATATCAATGAATGCAAAACATCTACAATGAAAATCCAGTGTTATTTCATGAAAAACACTCAAGAAAGCAGGAATAAAAGGAAATTTGTTCACTATGGAAAAGAGTAGTACCAAAAGCCACAGCAAACATCATGCTCAATGTTAAAGACTGCAAGATTTACTCCTGAAATCAGGAACAAGGCCAGGAAGCTGGCCTTCATCACCGTTACTCAACAGTGTACTGGAAGTTCTACCCAGAATCTTGAGGAAAGAAAGAAAAGGCATCCATGGGTGAATGGAAAAATTAAAACCCTGTCTCTTCACAGAACATAGGTCACATCATCTTATATATAAAACTACCTATAATCAGCAAAGAAATTATTTGAGCTAATCAACTAATGAAGCAAAGTTACAGAACAAAATCTCAATTCATGAAAATCTACCTTATATGCATACGCTGGCAAAAAATAATCTGAAAAAGAATTTATGAGAACAGTTCCATTTTTAATAATGTCAACATCAATTTTTAGGAGTATATTTAATCAAGGTACAAGACTTGTTTTTATGTATGTAAAGTTATATGTTTGAAATTACTGGAGAGTCAATTACTTTTCAAAACATCATGTATGTCAACAGCATGCCAGAAAAGCAGAGAAAACATCAAACTTCCGTATAGAAGCCAAGCCTTACCCAGATCCAGTTCACCCAAAGTCCACATGTCATTTAGAGGCACTGTGGGAAGGTTATATTAGGAGCCGCTGTCCTCCGTGTTGTGGACGACCTGGATATGGTAGAAACAGTGGGATTTTTGAATTCCAATTTTCCACTTCATTCCACAAAAAAACTATTAGACCTAATAAATAAATTCAGTAAAGTTGCAAAATCAATACACAGAAATCAGTTGCATTTCTCAACACTAATAATGAACCATCAGAAAGAGAAAGAAAGCAACCCTATTTACAACTGCATCAAAAAGAACAAAATACCTGGGAATAAAGTCAACCAAGGAGGTGAAAGACCTGCACACTGAAAACTTGAAGACATTGAAAAACACACCAATAAATGGAAAGATATCCTGTTCTCATGGAATGGAACAATTAATAGTGTTAAAACATCCATGCTACCCAAAGCAGTGGACACAGTGAATGCAATCCCTCCCAAAATTCCATGGTATTTTCCCCCAAAACAGAGCAAATCCTCCTAATATCTGTGGGGAACCACAAAGGACCCCAAATAGCCAAAGAAACCCTGAAAAAAGAGAACGGGCTGGAGGCAACTCCCTCCCTGACGTCACACTCTGCTGAGAAGCTACAGTCACCAAAACAGTGTGGAACTGGCTCAAAACGGGCACAGGGACCAGAGGAACAGGACAGAGAGACCAGAATTCAACCCACACGGACGGGCTCGG
The DNA here is from genome assembly GCF_949987535.1 of Balaenoptera acutorostrata. NCBI lineage: Eukaryota > Metazoa > Chordata > Mammalia > Artiodactyla > Balaenopteridae > Balaenoptera > Balaenoptera acutorostrata. Next base: position 96,040,999 of record NC_080071.1, read on the forward strand.
TGAATTTAGGACACAGGGACCAAGGACACACCAAGGAGCACGACACTCCCCACGATAAATGGTGCTGGGAAAACTGGACGCCCCATAACTCACGCTGGCTACCCTGCACACAAACCTGACCAAACACCCAGCTTTCCACGCCAAGCCCTCCCTCGCTCACACGAAGACGGACCCCCTCAACGGTCAGCCGCCCCCAGGAAGCTTCTCCCCACTTTTCCTCACCGTCTCTTCACCTTTTCCTCAGGCACCACCTGGGTCCTCAGGAAACCTAGTTCCCCAGTCAGCGTGGACGCAGCCCCACTTTGTCCTGAAGCCGAAACCCCAGCGAGTCCTGAGGAGACGGGAGACCGAGCTCCTCTCAGCAGAGACGCTGAGCCGGGCGTCCTACCCGCAGGCCCCCGCCCCCGCGCCTGACGAGGCTCAACTCCTCTCAGCTGCCCTCACAATCGAGTTCGCAGGGAAGGAGCATGCGCTGTGGGTCAGAGAGGCGAACTCGGCGCCACCCTGTGGTCAGTGCAGGAAGTGCAGGCCGCGCCTCCCTCACAGGTCCCTGGAGGCAGGGTGCCCTACTGACAGGACTGCTGAATCCATGAAACTGGAAATTCAAACTAAAATGCAGTCTCTATCCCAAAAGTTTTCTAAAAGTAGTTAAGGAACAAGTAATTGGAAACCATTTGGAATGAAGTGAATGTAGATGCAAACTTTACAACTTATACCAAATTCACTCAAAGTTATTCAGAGGCAAATTTTATTTCAGTTTCTAATTCATTTTTGGCTGCGTTGGGTCTTCGTTGCTGCATATGGGCTTTCTCTAGTTGCGTCGAGCGGGGCTACTCTTCGTTGTGGTGCACAGGCTCCTCATTGCCGTGGCTTCTCATGTTGCGGAGCACGGGCTCTAGGCGCGCAGGCTTCAGTAGCTGTGCCGCGCAGGTTTGGTTGCTCTGCGGCGTGTGGGATCTTCCCGGACCAGGGCTCGAGCCCGTGTCCCCTGCATTGTCCCCACAGACAAATTTTAAATACAAAACTATTCAAGGGGCTTCCCTGGTGGCGCAGTGGTTGAGAATCTGCCTGCTAATGCAGGGGACACGGGTTCGAGCCCTGGTCCGGGAAGATCCCACATGCTGTGGAGCAACTAAGCCCGTGCACCACAACTACTGAGCCTGCGCTCTAGAACCCGCGAGCCACAACTGCTGAAGCCCACGCGCTTAGAGCCTGTACTCTGCAACAAGAGAAGCCACCGCAATGAGAAGCCCCCACTCGCCGCAACTAGAGAAAGCCTCCGTGCAGCAATGCAGACCCAACACAGCCAGAAATTAATTAATTAATTAATTAATTAATTAATTAATTAAGGAAAAAAAAAAGGCAGCACCTGGGGGCTGGCAGACTGATGCACCAAGTCTTACATCACGTCTACTTAGTATCCTGCATGTCAGGGCCATGCTGGACCTGGGGCTGCCCAGACAGAGTGGGGCCTGCATCACCCTTCCCAGGAGGGAGGGTGGAGGGAAACCCTGCATGACCTCTGAGGCCCTAAGAACCCTTGACTAAGGCTGAGCTCAATTTGAAACACTGGGTGACCAGAGCAGACATTTCATTCCTCTATCAATGAGAATCCAGCACTGGAGGAGCAGAAAACAATGGCCTCGCTCAACCTTGACGCTAATCCTGACATGGACCCTAACCCTAAACTCTGATCCTGACCCTAAGCCCTGACCTAACCTTAGCCTAACCCGTACCCTAAACCTGTACCTTACCCTAACCCATGCTCTACCCGTATCCTACCTGTACCCCAATTCTAACCCATACCCTAACACCCACTCTAACACAGAACCCTAACACCCACTCTAACACAGAACCCTAACACCCTGAGACCAAAACCATAAACCTTAACCAATAAGCAAAACTATAACCATAACCAAACCATAAAATAGATTCATTAACCATACCCATAAATAACTCATTAACCAGAAAACTTAAACCATAACAGCAACCATAAACCATCCACAGCCCCAACCCTCACACCAGCCCCAGCCCTAATGCTAACCCTCCAAACCACTTACACCAAGCCAAGTCTAGTCAGATTATACAAATACATCTTGGAAAAGAAAACTGGGGAATTCTCTGGTGGCCCAGTGGTTAGGACTCTGTGCTTTCACTGCCAAGGGCTCGGGTTCGATCCCTGACTGGGGAACTAAGATCCCACAAGCCACGGGATGGGGCCAAAATAAATAAATAATTAAAATGAAATAAAACCACTATTTTAAAAAAGATTTTAAAAAGAAAGGAAAAAAACCGAGAAAACTACCCCAGTATAACTTATAAATATGAATGTAAAAATCTATCACAAAATAATAGCAACATGCAACCAACAGAACTTTAAATGGATAATGCCATAAGCAAGTATCTCTACACCAGAAATTTCAGGTTGCTCAACATGTCAAAAGTAAGCAATGTATTCAACCACAATAATGGTGTGAAGTAAAAACACATAATCATATCAATGAATGCAAAACATCTACAATGAAAATCCAGTGTTATTTCATGAAAAACACTCAAGAAAGCAGGAATAAAAGGAAATTTGTTCACTATGGAAAAGAGTAGTACCAAAAGCCACAGCAAACATCATGCTCAATGTTAAAGACTGCAAGATTTACTCCTGAAATCAGGAACAAGGCCAGGAAGCTGGCCTTCATCACCGTTACTCAATAGTGTACTGGAAGTTCTACCCAGAATCTTGAGGAAAGAAAGAAAAGGCATCCATGGGTGAATGGAAAAATTAAAACCCTGTCTCTTCACAGAACATAGGTCACATCATCTTATATATAAAACTACCTATAATCAGCAAAGAAATTATTTGAGCTAATCAACTAATGAAGCAAAGTTACAGAACAAAATCTCAATTCATGAAAATCTACCTTATATGCATACGCTGGCAAAAAATAATCTGAAAAAGAATTTATGAGAACAGTTCCATTTTTAATAATGTCAACATCAATTTTTAGGAGTATATTTAATCAAGGTACAAGACTTGTTTTTATGTATGTAAAGTTATATGTTTGAAATTACTGGAGAGTCAATTACTTTTCAAAACATCATGTATGTCAACAGCATGCCAGAAAAGCAGAGAAAACATCAAACTTCCGTATAGAAGCCAAGCCTTACCCAGATCCAGTTCACCCAAAGTCCACATGTCATTTAGAGGCACTGTGGGAAGGTTATATTAGGAGCCGCTGTCCTCCGTGTTGTGGACGACCTGGATATGGTAGAAACAGTGGGATTTTTGAATTCCAATTTTCCACTTCATTCCACAAAAAAACTATTAGACCTAATAAATAAATTCAGTAAAGTTGCAAAATCAATACACAGAAATCAGTTGCATTTCTCAACACTAATAATGAACCATCAGAAAGAGAAAGAAAGCAACCCTATTTACAACTGCATCAAAAAGAACAAAATACCTGGGAATAAAGTCAACCAAGGAGGTGAAAGACCTGCACACTGAAAACTTGAAGACATTGAAAAACACACCAATAAATGGAAAGATATCCTGTTCTCATGGAATGGAACAATTAATAGTGTTAAAACATCCATGCTACCCAAAGCAGTGGACACAGTGAATGCAATCCCTCCCAAAATTCCATGGTATTTTCCCCCAAAACAGAGCAAATCCTCCTAATATCTGTGGGGAACCACAAAGGACCCCAAATAGCCAAAGAAACCCTGAAAAAAGAGAACGGGCTGGAGGCAACTCCCTCCCTGACGTCACACTCTGCTGAGAAGCTACAGTCACCAAAACAGTGTGGAACTGGCTCAAAACGGGCACAGGGACCAGAGGAACAGGACAGAGAGACCAGAATTCAACCCACACGGACGGGCTCGGTGAATTTAGGACACAGGGACCAAGGACACACCAAGGAGCACGACACTCCCCACGATAAATGGTGCTGGGAAAACTGGACGCCCCATAACTCACGCTGGCTACCCTGCACACAAACCTGACCAAACACCCAGCTTTCCACGCCAAGCCCTCCCTCGCTCACACGAAGACGGACCCCCTCAACGGTCAGCCGCCCCCAGGAAGCTTCTCCCCACTTTTCCTCACCGTCTCTTCACCTTTTCCTCAGGCACCACCTGGGTCCTCAGGAAACCTAGTTCCCCAGTCAGCGTGGACGCAGCCCCACTTTGTCCTGAAGCCGAAACCCCAGCGAGTCCTGAGGAGACGGGAGACCGAGCTCCTCTCAGCAGAGACGCTGAGCCGGGCGTCCTACCCGAAGGCCCCCGCCCCCGCGCCTGACGAGGCTCAACTCCTCTCAGCTGCCCTCACAATCCAGTTCGCAGGGAAGGAGCATGCGCTGTGGGTCAGAGAGGCGAACTCGGCGCCACCCTGTGGTCAGTGCAGGAAGTGCAGGCCGCGCCTCCCTCACAGGTCCCTGGAGGCAGCGTGCCCTACTGACAGGACTGCTGAATCCAGGAAACTGGAAATTCAAACTAAAATGCAGTCTCTATCCCAAAAGTTTTCTAAAAGTAGTTAAGGAACAAGTAATTGGAAACCATTTGGAATGAAGTGAATGTAGATGCAAACTTTACAACTTATACCAAATTCACTCAAAGTTATTCAGAGGCAAATTTTATTTTAGTTTCTAATTCATTTTTGGCTGCGTTGGGTCTTCGTTGCTGCATATGGGCTTTCTCTAGTTGCGTCGAGCGGGGCTACTCTTCGTTGTGGTGCACAGGCTCCTCATTGCCGTGGCTTCTCATGTTGCGGAGCACGGGCTCTAGGCGCGCAGGCTTCAGTAGCTGTGCCGCGCAGGTTTGGTTGCTCTGCGGCGTGTGGGATCTTCCCGGACCAGGGCTCGAGCCCGTGTCCCCTGCATTGTCCCCACAGACAAATTTTAAATACAAAACTATTCAAGGGGCTTCCCTGGTGGCGCAGTGGTTGAGAATCTGCCTGCTAATGCAGGGGACACGGGTTCGAGCCCTGGTCCGGGAAGATCCCACATGCTGTGGAGCAACTAAGCCCGTGCACCACAACTACTGAGCCTGCGCTCTAGAACCCGCGAGCCACAACTGCTGAAGCCCACGCGCTTAGAGCCTGTACTCTGCAACAAGAGAAGCCACCGCAATGAGAAGCCCCCACTCGCCGCAACTAGAGAAAGCCTCCGTGCAGCAATGCAGACCCAACACAGCCAGAAATTAATTAATTAATTTATTAATTAATTAAGGAAAAAAAAAAAGGCAGCACCTGGGGGCTGGCAGACTGATGCACCAAGTCTTACATCACGTCTACTTAGTATCCTGCATGTCAGGGCCATGCTGGACCTGGGGCTGCCCAGACAGAGTGGGGCCTGCATCACCCTTCCCAGGAGGGAGGGTGGAGGGAAACCCTGCATGACCTCTGAGGCCCTAAGAACCCTTGACTAAGGCTGAGCTCAATTTGAAACACTGGGTGACCAGAGCAGACATTTCATTCCTCTATCAATGAGAATCCAGCACTGGAGGAGCAGAAAACAATGGCCTCGCTCAACCTTGACGCTAATCCTGACATGGACCCTAACCCTAAACTCTGATCCTGACCCTAAGCCCTGACCTAACCTTAGCCTAACCCGTACCCTAAACCTGTACCTTACCCTAACCCATGCTCTACCCGTAGCCTACCTGTACCCCAATTCTAACCCATACCCTAACACCCACTCTAACACAGAACCCTAACACCCACTCTAACACAGAACCCTAACACCCTGAGACCAAAACCATAAACCTTAACCAATAAGCAAAACTATAACCATAACCAAACCATAAAATAGATTCATTAACCATACCCATAAATAACTCATTAACCAGAAAACTTAAACCATAACAGCAACCATAAACCATCCACAGCCCCAACCCTCACACCAGCCCCAGCCCTAATGCTAACCCTCCAAACCACTTACACCAAGCCAAGTCTAGTCAGATTATACAAATACATCTTGGAAAAGAAAACTGGGGAATTCTCTGGTGGCCCAGTGGTTAGGACTCTGTGCTTTCACTGCCAAGGGCTCGGGTTCGATCCCTGACTGGGGAACTAAGATCCCACAAGCCACGGGATGGGGCCAAAATCAATAAATAATTAAAATGAAATAAAACCACTATTTTAAAAAAGATTTTAAAAATAAAGGAAAAAAACCGAGAAAACTACCCCAGTATAACTTATAAATATGAATGTAAAAATCTATCACAAAATAATAGCATCATGCAACCAACAGAACTTTAAATGCATAATGCCATAAGCAAGTATCTCTACACCAGAAATTTCAGGTTGCTCAACATGTCAAAAGTAAGCAATGTATTCAACCACAATAATGGTGTGAAGTAAAAACACATAATCATATCAATGAATGCAAAACATCTACAATGAAAATCCAGTGTTATTTCATGAAAAACACTCAAGAAAGCAGGAATAAAAGGAAATTTGTTCACTATGGAAAAGAGTAGTACCAAAAGCCACAGCAAACATCATGCTCAATGTTAAAGACTGCAAGATTTACTCCTGAAATCAGGAACAAGGCAAGCAAGCTGGCCTTCATCACCGTTACTCAACAGTGTACTGGAAGTTCTACCCAGAATCTTGAGGAAAGAAAGAAAAGGCATCCATGGGTGAATGGAAAAATTAAAACCCTGTCTCTTCACAGAACATAGGTCACATCATCTTATATATAAAACTACCTATAATCAGCAAAGAAATTATTTGAGCTAATCAACTAATGAAGCAAAGTTACAGAACAAAATCTCAATTCATGAAAATCTACCTTATATGCATACGCTGGCAAAAAATAATCTGAAAAAGAATTTATGAGAACAGTTCCATTTTTAATAATGTCAACATCAATTTTTAGGAGTATATTTAATCAAGGTACAAGACTTGTTTTTATGTATGTAAAGTTATATGTTTGAAATTACTGGAGAGTCAATTACTTTTCAAAACATCATGTATGTCAACAGCATGCCAGAAAAGCAGAGAAAACATCAAACTTCCGTATAGAAGCCAAGCCTTACCCAGATCCAGTTCACCCAAAGTCCACATGTCATTTAGAGGCACTGTGGGAAGGTTATATTAGGAGCCGCTGTCCTCCGTGTTGTGGACGACCTGGATATGGTAGAAACAGTGGGATTTTTGAATTCCAATTTTCCACTTCATTCCACAAAAAAACTATTAGACCTAATAAATAAATTCAGTAAAGTTGCAAAATCAATACACAGAAATCAGTTGCATTTCTCAACACTAATAATGAACCATCAGAAAGAGAAAGAAAGCAACCCTATTTACAACTGCATCAAAAAGAACAAAATACCTGGGAATAAAGTCAACCAAGGAGGTGAAAGACCTGCACACTGAAAACTTGAAGACATTGAAAAACACACCAATAAATGGAAAGATATCCTGTTCTCATGGAATGGAACAATTAATATTGTTAAAACATCCATGCTACCCAAAGCAGTGGACACAGTGAATGCAATCCCTCCCAAAATTCCATGGTATTTTCCCCCAAAACAGAGCAAATCCTCCTAATATCTGTGGGGAACCACAAAGGACCCCAAATAGCCAAAGAAACCCTGAAAAAAGAGAACGGGCTGGAGGCAACTCCCTCCCTGACGTCACACTCTGCTGAGAAGCTACAGTCACCAAAACAGTGTGGAACTGGCTCAAAACGGGCACAGGGACCAGAGGAACAGGACAGAGAGACCAGAATTCAACCCACACGGACGGGCTCGGTGAATTTAGGACACAGGGACCAAGGACACACCAAGGAGCACGACACTCCCCACGATAAATGGTGCTGGGAAAACTGGACGCCCCATAACTCACGCTGGCTACCCTGCACACAAACCTGACCAAACACCCAGCTTTCCACGCCAAGCCCTCCCTCGCTCACACGAAGACGGACCCCCTCAACGGTCAGCCGCCCCCAGGAAGCTTCTCCCCACTTTTCCTCACCGTCTCTTCACCTTTTCCTCAGGCATCACCTGGGTCCTCAGGAAACCTAGTTCCCCAGTCAGCGTGGACGCAGCCCCACTTTGTCCTGAAGCCGAAACCCCAGCGAGTCCTGAGGAGACGGGAGACCGAGCTCCTCTCAGCAGAGACGCTGAGCCGGGCGTCCTACCCGAAGGCCCCCGCCCCCGCGCCTGACGAGGCTCAACTCCTCTCAGCTGCCCTCACAATCGAGTTCGCAGGGAAGGAGCATGCGCTGTGGGTCAGAGAGGCGAACTCGGCGCCACCCTGTGGTCAGTGCAGGAAGTGCAGGCCGCGCCTCCCTCACAGGTCCCTGGAGGCAGGGTGCCCTACTGACAGGACTGCTGAATCCATGAAACTGGAAATTCAAACTAAAATGCAGTCTCTATCCCAAAAGTTTTCTAAAAGTAGTTAAGGAACAAGTAATTGGAAACCATTTGGAATGAAGTGAATGTAGATGCAAACTTTACAACTTATACCAAATTCACTCAAAGTTATTCAGAGGCAAATTTTATTTCAGTTTCTAATTCATTTTTGGCTGCGTTGGGTCTTCGTTGCTGCATATGGGCTTTCTCTAGTTGCGTCGAGCGGGGCTACTCTTCGTTGTGGTGCACAGGCTCCTCATTGCCGTGGCTTCTCATGTTGCGGAGCACGGGCTCTAGGCGCGCAGGCTTCAGTAGCTGTGCCGCGCAGGTTTGGTTGCTCTGCGGCGTGTGGGATCTTCCCGGACCAGGGCTCGAGCCCGTGTCCCCTGCATTGTCCCCACAGACAAATTTTAAATACAAAACTATTCAAGGGGCTTCCCTGGTGGCGCAGTGGTTGAGAATCTGCCTGCTAATGCAGGGGACACGGGTTCGAGCCCTGGTCCGGGAAGATCCCACATGCTGTGGAGCAACTAAGCCCGTGCACCACAACTACTGAGCCTGCGCTCTAGAACCCGCGAGCCACAACTGCTGAAGCCCACGCGCTTAGAGCCTGTACTCTGCAACAAGAGAAGCCACCGCAATGAGAAGCCCCCACTCGCCGCAACTAGAGAAAGCCTCCGTGCAGCAATGCAGACCCAACACAGCCAGAAATTAATTAATTAATTAATTAATTAATTAATTAATTAAGGAAAAAAAAAAGGCAGCACCTGGGGGCTGGCAGACTGATGCACCAAGTCTTACATCACGTCTACTTAGTATCCTGCATGTCAGGGCCATGCTGGACCTGGGGCTGCCCAGACAGAGTGGGGCCTGCATCACCCTTCCCAGGAGGGAGGGTGGAGGGAAACCCTGCATGACCTCTGAGGCCCTAAGAACCCTTGACTAAGGCTGAGCTCAATTTGAAACACTGGGTGACCAGAGCAGACATTTCATTCCTCTATCAATGAGAATCCAGCACTGGAGGAGCAGAAAACAATGGCCTCGCTCAACCTTGACGCTAATCCTGACATGGACCCTAACCCTAAACTCTGATCCTGACCCTAAGCCCTGACCTAACCTTAGCCTAACCCGTACCCTAAACCTGTACCTTACCCTAACCCATGCTCTACCCGTATCCTACCTGTACCCCAATTCTAACCCATACCCTAACACCCACTCTAACACAGAACCCTAACACCCACTCTAACACAGAACCCTAACACCCTGAGACCAAAACCATAAACCTTAACCAATAAGCAAAACTATAACCATAACCAAACCATAAAATAGATTCATTAACCATACCCATAAATAACTCATTAACCAGAAAACTTAAACCATAACAGCAACCATAAACCATCCACAGCCCCAACCCTCACACCAGCCCCAGCCCTAATGCTAACCCTCCAAACCACTTACACCAAGCCAAGTCTAGTCAGATTATACAAATACATCTTGGAAAAGAAAACTGGGGAATTCTCTGGTGGCCCAGTGGTTAGGACTCTGTGCTTTCACTGCCAAGGGCTCGGGTTCGATCCCTGACTGGGGAACTAAGATCCCACAAGCCACGGGATGGGGCCAAAATCAATAAATAATTAAAATGAAATAAAACCACTATTTTAAAAAAGATTTTAAAAAGAAAGGAAAAAAACCGAGAAAACTACCCCAGTATAACTTATAAATATGAATGTAAAAATCTATCACAAAATAATAGCAACATGCAACCAACAGAACTTTAAATGGATAATGCCATAAGCAAGTATCTCTACACCAGAAATTTCAGGTTGCTCAACATGTCAAAAGTAAGCAATGTATTCAACCACAATAATGGTGTGAAGTAAAAACACATAATCATATCAATGAATGCAAAACATCTACAATGAAAATCCAGTGTTATTTCATGAAAAACACTCAAGAAAGCAGGAATAAAAGGAAATTTGTTCACTATGGAAAAGAGTAGTACCAAAAGCCACAGCAAACATCATGCTCAATGTTAAAGACTGCAAGATTTACTCCTGAAATCAGGAACAAGGCCAGGAAGCTGGCCTTCATCACCGTTACTCAATAGTGTACTGGAAGTTCTACCCAGAATCTTGAGGAAAGAAAGAAAAGGCATCCATGGGTGAATGGAAAAATTAAAACCCTGTCTCTTCACAGAACATAGGTCACATCATCTTATATATAAAACTACCTATAATCAGCAAAGAAATTATTTGAGCTAATCAACTAATGAAGCAAAGTTACAGAACAAAATCTCAATTCATGAAAATCTACCTTATATGCATACGCTGGCAAAAAATAATCTGAAAAAGAATTTATGAGAACAGTTCCATTTTTAATAATGTCAACATCAATTTTTAGGAGTATATTTAATCAAGGTACAAGACTTGTTTTTATGTATGTAAAGTTATATGTTTGAAATTACTGGAGAGTCAATTACTTTTCAAAACATCATGTATGTCAACAGCATGCCAGAAAAGCAGAGAAAACATCAAACTTCCGTATAGAAGCCAAGCCTTACCCAGATCCAGTTCACCCAAAGTCCACATGTCATTTAGAGGCACTGTGGGAAGGTTATATTAGGAGCCGCTGTCCTCCGTGTTGTGGACGACCTGGATATGGTAGAAACAGTGGGATTTTTGAATTCCAATTTTCCACTTCATTCCACAAAAAAACTATTAGACCTAATAAATAAATTCAGTAAAGTTGCAAAATCAATACACAGAAATCAGTTGCATTTCTCAACACTAATAATGAACCATCAGAAAGAGAAAGAAAGCAACCCTATTTACAACTGCATCAAAAAGAACAAAATACCTGGGAATAAAGTCAACCAAGGAGGTGAAAGACCTGCACACTGAAAACTTGAAGACATTGAAAAACACACCAATAAATGGAAAGATATCCTGTTCTCATGGAATGGAACAATTAATAGTGTTAAAACATCCATGCTACCCAAAGCAGTGGACACAGTGAATGCAATCCCTCCCAAAATTCCATGGTATTTTCCCCCAAAACAGAGCAAATCCTCCTAATATCTGTGGGGAACCACAAAGGACCCCAAATAGCCAAAGAAACCCTGAAAAAAGAGAACGGGCTGGAGGCAACTCCCTCCCTGACGTCACACTCTGCTGAGAAGCTACAGTCACCAAAACAGTGTGGAACTGGCTCAAAACGGGCACAGGGACCAGAGGAACAGGACAGAGAGACCAGAATTCAACCCACACGGACGGGCTCGGTGAATTTAGGACACAGGGACCAAGGACACACCAAGGAGCACGACACTCCCCACGATAAATGGTGCTGGGAAAACTGGACGCCCCATAACTCACGCTGGCTACCCTGCACACAAACCTGACCAAACACCCAGCTTTCCACGCCAAGCCCTCCCTCGCTCACACGAAGACGGACCCCCTCAACGGTCAGCCGCCCCCAGGAAGCTTCTCCCCACTTTTCCTCACCGTCTCTTCACCTTTTCCTCAGGCACCACCTGGGTCCTCAGGAAACCTAGTTCCCCAGTCAGCGTGGACGCAGCCCCACTTTGTCCTGAAGCCGAAACCCCAGCGAGTCCTGAGGAGACGGGAGACCGAGCTCCTCTCAGCAGAGACGCTGAGCCGGGCGTCCTACCCGCAGGCCCCCGCCCCCGCGCCTGACGAGGCTCAACTCCTCTCAGCTGCCCTCACAATCGAGTTCGCAGGGAAGGAGCATGCGCTGTGGGTCAGAGAGGCGAACTCGGCGCCACCCTGTGGTCAGTGCAGGAAGTGCAGGCCGCGCCTCCCTCACAGGTCCCTGGAGGCAGGGTGCCCTACTGACAGGACTGCTGAATCCATGAAACTGGAAATTCAAACTAAAATGCAGTCTCTATCCCAAAAGTTTTCTAAAAGTAGTTAAGGAACAAGTAATTGGAAACCATTTGGAATGAAGTGAATGTAGATGCAAACTTTACAACTTATACCAAATTCACTCAAAGTTATTCAGAGGCAAATTTTATTTTAGTTTCTAATTCATTTTTGGCTGCGTTGGGTCTTCGTTGCTGCATATGGGCTTTCTCTAGTTGCGTCGAGCGGGGCTACTCTTCGTTGTGGTGCACAGGCTCCTCATTGCCGTGGCTTCTCATGTTGCGGAGCACGGGCTCTAGGCGCGCAGGCTTCAGTAGCTGTGCCGCGCAGGTTTGGTTGCTCTGCGGCGTGTGGGATCTTCCCGGACCAGGGCTCGAGCCCGTGTCCCCTGCATTGTCCCCACAGACAAATTTTAAATACAAAACTATTCAAGGGGCTTCCCTGGTGGCGCAGTGGTTGAGAATCTGCCTGCTAATGCAGGGGACACGGGTTCGAGCCCTGGTCCGGGAAGATCCCACATGCTGTGGAGCAACTAAGCCCGTGCACCACAACTACTGAGCCTGCGCTCTAGAACCCGCGAGCCACAACTGCTGAAGCCCACGCGCTTAGAGCCTGTACTCTGCAACAAGAGAAGCCACCGCAATGAGAAGCCCCCACTCGCCGCAACTAGAGAAAGCCTCCGTGCAGCAATGCAGACCCAACACAGCCAGAAATTAATTAATTAATTAATTAATTAATTAATTAAGGAAAAAAAAAAGGCAGCACCTGGGGGCTGGCAGACTGATGCACCAAGTCTTACATCACGTCTACTTAGTATCCTGCATGTCAGGGCCATGCTGGACCTGGGGCTGCCCAGACAGAGTGGGGCCTGCATCACCCTTCCCAGGAGGGAGGGTGGAGGGAAACCCTGCATGACCTCTGAGGCCCTAAGAACCCTTGACTAAGGCTGAGCTCAATTTGAAACACTGGGTGACCAGAGCAGACATTTCATTCCTCTATCAATGAGAATCCAGCACTGGAGGAGCAGAAAACAATGGCCTCGCTCAACCTTGACGCTAATCCTGACATGGACCCTAACCCTAAACTCTGATCCTGACCCTAAGCCCTGACCTAACCTTAGCCTAACCCGTACCCTAAACCTGTACCTTACCCTAACCCATGCTCTACCCGTATCCTACCTGTACCCCAATTCTAACCCATACCCTAACACCCACTCTAACACAGAACCCTAACACCCACTCTAACACAGAACCCTAACACCCTGAGACCAAAACCATAAACCTTAACCAATAAGCAAAACTATAACCATAACCAAACCATAAAATAGATTCATTAACCATACCCATAAATAACTCATTAACCAGAAAACTTAAACCATAACAGCAACCATAAACCATCCACAGCCCCAACCCTCACACCAGCCCCAGCCCTAATGCTAACCCTCCAAACCACTTACACCAAGCCAAGTCTAGTCAGATTATACAAATACATCTTGGAAAAGAAAACTGGGGAATTCTCTGGTGGCCCAGTGGTTAGGACTCTGTGCTTTCACTGCCAAGGGCTCGGGTTCGATCCCTGACTGGGGAACTAAGATCCCACAAGCCACGGGATGGGGCCAAAATCAATAAATAATTAAAATGAAATAAAACCACTATTTTAAAAAAGATTTTAAAAATAAAGGAAAAAAACCGAGAAAACTACCCCAGTATAACTTATAAATATGAATGTAAAAATCTATCACAAAATAATAGCAACATGCAACCAACAGAACTTTAAATGGATAATGCCATAAGCAAGTATCTCTACACCAGAAATTTCAGGTTGCTCAACATGTCAAAAGTAAGCAATGTATTCAACCACAATAATGGTGTGAAGTAAAAACACATAATCATATCAATGAATGCAAAACATCTACAATGAAAATCCAGTGTTATTTCATGAAAAACACTCAAGAAAGCAGGAATAAAAGGAAATTTGTTCACTATGGAAAAGAGTAGTACCAAAAGCCACAGCAAACATCATGCTCAATGTTAAAGACTGCAAGATTTACTCCTGAAATCAGGAACAAGGCCAGGAAGCTGGCCTTCATCACCGTTACTCAATAGTGTACTGGAAGTTCTACCCAGAATCTTGAGGAAAGAAAGAAAAGGCATCCATGGGTGAATGGAAAAATTAAAACCCTGTCTCTTCACAGAACATAGGTCACATCATCTTATATATAAAACTACCTATAATCAGCAAAGAAATTATTTGAGCTAATCAACTAATGAAGCAAAGTTACAGAACAAAATCTCAATTCATGAAAATCTACCTTATATGCATACGCTGGCAAAAAATAATCTGAAAAAGAATTTATGAGAACAGTTCCATTTTTAATAATGTCAACATCAATTTTTAGGAGTATATTTAATCAAGGTACAAGACTTGTTTTTATGTATGTAAAGTTATATGTTTGAAATTACTGGAGAGTCAATTACTTTTCAAAACATCATGTATGTCAACAGCATGCCAGAAAAGCAGAGAAAACATCAAACTTCCGTATAGAAGCCAAGCCTTACCCAGATCCAGTTCACCCAAAGTCCACATGTCATTTAGAGGCACTGTGGGAAGGTTATATTAGGAGCCGCTGTCCTCCGTGTTGTGGACGACCTGGATATGGTAGAAACAGTGGGATTTTTGAATTCCAATTTTCCACTTCATTCCACAAAAAAACTATTAGACCTAATAAATAAATTCAGTAAAGTTGCAAAATCAATACACAGAAATCAGTTGCATTTCTCAACACTAATAATGAACCATCAGAAAGAGAAAGAAAGCAACCCTATTTACAACTGCATCAAAAAGAACAAAATACCTGGGAATAAAGTCAACCAAGGAGGTGAAAGACCTGCACACTGAAAACTTGAAGACATTGAAAAACACACCAATAAATGGAAAGATATCCTGTTCTCATGGAATGGAACAATTAATAGTGTTAAAACATCCATGCTACCCAAAGCAGTGGACACAGTGAATGCAATCCCTCCCAAAATTCCATGGTATTTTCCCCCAAAACAGAGCAAATCCTCCTAATATCTGTGGGGAACCACAAAGGACCCCAAATAGCCAAAGAAACCCTGAAAAAAGAGAACGGGCTGGAGGCAACTCCCTCCCTGACGTCACACTCTGCTGAGAAGCTACAGTCACCAAAACAGTGTGGAACTGGCTCAAAACGGGCACAGGGACCAGAGGAACAGGACAGAGAGACCAGAATTCAACCCACACGGACGGGCTCGGTGAATTTAGGACACAGGGACCAAGGACACACCAAGGAGCACGACACTCCCCACGATAAATGGTGCTGGGAAAACTGGACGCCCCATAACTCACGCTGGCTACCCTGCACACAAACCTGACCAAACACCCAGCTTTCCACGCCAAGCCCTCCCTCGCTCACACGAAGACGGACCCCCTCAACGGTCAGCCGCCCCCAGGAAGCTTCTCCCCACTTTTCCTCACCGTCTCTTCACCTTTTCCTCAGGCACCACCTGGGTCCTCAGGAAACCTAGTTCCCCAGTCAGCGTGGACGCAGCCCCACTTTGTCCTGAAGCCGAAACCCCAGCGAGTCCTGAGGAGACGGGAGACCGAGCTCCTCTCAGCAGAGACGCTGAGCCGGGCGTCCTACCCGCAGGCCCCCGCCCCCGCGCCTGACGAGGCTCAACTCCTCTCAGCTGCCCTCACAATCCAGTTCGCAGGGAAGGAGCATGCGCTGTGGGTCAGAGAGGCGAACTCGGCGCCACCCTGTGGTCAGTGCAGGAAGTGCAGGCCGCGCCTCCCTCACAGGTCCCTGGAGGCAGCGTGCCCTACTGACAGGACTGCTGAATCCAGGAAACTGGAAATTCAAACTAAAATGCAGTCTCTATCCCAAAAGTTTTCTAAAAGTAGTTAAGGAACAAGTAATTGGAAACCATTTGGAATGAAGTGAATGTAGATGCAAACTTTACAACTTATACCAAATTCACTCAAAGTTATTCAGAGGCAAATTTTATTTCAGTTTCTAATTCATTTTTGGCTGCGTTGGGTCTTCGTTGCTGCATATGGGCTTTCTCTAGTTGCGTCGAGCGGGGCTACTCTTCGTTGTGGTGCACAGGCTCCTCATTGCCGTGGCTTCTCATGTTGCGGAGCACGGGCTCTAGGCGCGCAGGCTTCAGTAGCTGTGCCGCGCAGGTTTGGTTGCTCTGCGGCGTGTGGGATCTTCCCGGACCAGGGCTCGAGCCCGTGTCCCCTGCATTGTCCCCACAGACAAATTTTAAATACAAAACTATTCAAGGGGCTTCCCTGGTGGCGCAGTGGTTGAGAATCTGCCTGCTAATGCAGGGGACACGGGTTCGAGCCCTGGTCCGGGAAGATCCCACATGCTGTGGAGCAACTAAGCCCGTGCACCACAACTACTGAGCCTGCGCTCTAGAACCCGCGAGCCACAACTGCTGAAGCCCACGCGCTTAGAGCCTGTACTCTGCAACAAGAGAAGCCACCGCAATGAGAAGCCCCCACTCGCCGCAACTAGAGAAAGCCTCCGTGCAGCAATGCAGACCCAACACAGCCAGAAATTAATTAATTAATTAATTAATTAATTAAGGAAAAAAAAAAAGGCAGCACCTGGGGGCTGGCAGACTGATGCACCAAGTCTTACATCACGTCTACTTAGTATCCTGCATGTCAGGGCCATGCTGGACCTGGGGCTGCCCAGACAGAGTGGGGCCTGCATCACCCTTCCCAGGAGGGAGGGTGGAGGGAAACCCTGCATGACCTCTGAGGCCCTAAGAACCCTTGACTAAGGCTGAGCTCAATTTGAAACACTGGGTGACCAGAGCAGACATTTCATTCCTCTATCAATGAGAATCCAGCACTGGAGGAGCAGAAAACAATGGCCTCGCTCAACCTTGACGCTAATCCTGACATGGACCCTAACCCTAAACTCTGATCCTGACCCTAAGCCCTGACCTAACCTTAGCCTAACCCGTACCCTAAACCTGTACCTTACCCTAACCCATGCTCTACCCGTAGCCTACCTGTACCCCAATTCTAACCCATACCCTAACACCCACTCTAACACAGAACCCTAACACCCACTCTAACACAGAACCCTAACACCCTGAGACCAAAACCATAAACCTTAACCAATAAGCAAAACTATAACCATAACCAAACCATAAAATAGATTCATTAACCATACCCATAAATAACTCATTAACCAGAAAACTTAAACCATAACAGCAACCATAAACCATCCACAGCCCCAACCCTCACACCAGCCCCAGCCCTAATGCTAACCCTCCAAACCACTTACACCAAGCCAAGTCTAGTCAGATTATACAAATACATCTTGGAAAAGAAAACTGGGGAATTCTCTGGTGGCCCAGTGGTTAGGACTCTGTGCTTTCACTGCCAAGGGCTCGGGTTCGATCCCTGACTGGGGAACTAAGATCCCACAAGCCACGGGATGGGGCCAAAATCAATAAATAATTAAAATGAAATAAAACCACTATTTTAAAAAAGATTTTAAAAATAAAGGAAAAAAACCGAGAAAACTACCCCAGTATAACTTATAAATATGAATGTAAAAATCTATCACAAAATAATAGCATCATGCAACCAACAGAACTTTAAATGCATAATGCCATAAGCAAGTATCTCTACACCAGAAATTTCAGGTTGCTCAACATGTCAAAAGTAAGCAATGTATTCAACCACAATAATGGTGTGAAGTAAAAACACATAATCATATCAATGAATGCAAAACATCTACAATGAAAATCCAGTGTTATTTCATGAAAAACACTCAAGAAAGCAGGAATAAAAGGAAATTTGTTCACTATGGAAAAGAGTAGTACCAAAAGCCACAGCAAACATCATGCTCAATGTTAAAGACTGCAAGATTTACTCCTGAAATCAGGAACAAGGCCAGGAAGCTGGCCTTCATCACCGTTACTCAACAGTGTACTGGAAGTTCTACCCAGAATCTTGAGGAAAGAAAGAAAAGGCATCCATGGGTGAATGGAAAAATTAAAACCCTGTCTCTTCACAGAACATAGGTCACATCATCTTATATATAAAACTACCTATAATCAGCAAAGAAATTATTTGAGCTAATCAACTAATGAAGCAAAGTTACAGAACAAAATCTCAATTCATGAAAATCTACCTTATATGCATACGCTGGCAAAAAATAATCTGAAAAAGAATTTATGAGAACAGTTCCATTTTTAATAATGTCAACATCAATTTTTAGGAGTATATTTAATCAAGGTACAAGACTTGTTTTTATGTATGTAAAGTTATATGTTTGAAATTACTGGAGAGTCAATTACTTTTCAAAACATCATGTATGTCAACAGCATGCCAGAAAAGCAGAGAAAACATCAAACTTCCGTATAGAAGCCAAGCCTTACCCAGATCCAGTTCACCCAAAGTCCACATGTCATTTAGAGGCACTGTGGGAAGGTTATATTAGGAGCCGCTGTCCTCCGTGTTGTGGACGACCTGGATATGGTAGAAACAGTGGGATTTTTGAATTCCAATTTTCCACTTCATTCCACAAAAAAACTATTAGACCTAATAAATAAATTCAGTAAAGTTGCAAAATCAATACACAGAAATCAGTTGCATTTCTCAACACTAATAATGAACCATCAGAAAGAGAAAGAAAGCAACCCTATTTACAACTGCATCAAAAAGAACAAAATACCTGGGAATAAAGTCAACCAAGGAGGTGAAAGACCTGCACACTGAAAACTTGAAGACATTGAAAAACACACCAATAAATGGAAAGATATCCTGTTCTCATGGAATGGAACAATTAATAGTGTTAAAACATCCATGCTACCCAAAGCAGTGGACACAGTGAATGCAATCCCTCCCAAAATTCCATGGTATTTTCCCCCAAAACAGAGCAAATCCTCCTAATATCTGTGGGGAACCACAAAGGACCCCAAATAGCCAAAGAAACCCTGAAAAAAGAGAACGGGCTGGAGGCAACTCCCTCCCTGACGTCACACTCTGCTGAGAAGCTACAGTCACCAAAACAGTGTGGAACTGGCTCAAAACGGGCACAGGGACCAGAGGAACAGGACAGAGAGACCAGAATTCAACCCACACGGACGGGCTCGGTGAATTTAGGACACAGGGACCAAGGACACACCAAGGAGCACGACACTCCCCACGATAAATGGTGCTGGGAAAACTGGACGCCCCATAACTCACGCTGGCTACCCTGCACACAAACCTGACCAAACACCCAGCTTTCCACGCCAAGCCCTCCCTCGCTCACACGAAGACGGACCCCCTCAACGGTCAGCCGCCCCCAGGAAGCTTCTCCCCACTTTTCCTCACCGTCTCTTCACCTTTTCCTCAGGCACCACCTGGGTCCTCAGGAAACCTAGTTCCCCAGTCAGCGTGGACGCAGCCCCACTTTGTCCTGAAGCCGAAACCCCAGCGAGTCCTGAGGAGACGGGAGACCGAGCTCCTCTCAGCAGAGACGCTGAGCCGGGCGTCCTACCCGAAGGCCCCCGCCCCCGCGCCTGACGAGGCTCAACTCCTCTCAGCTGCCCTCACAATCCAGTTCGCAGGGAAGGAGCATGCGCTGTGGGTCAGAGAGGCGAACTCGGCGCCACCCTGTGGTCAGTGCAGGAAGTGCAGGCCGCGCCTCCCTCACAGGTCCCTGGAGGCAGCGTGCCCTACTGACAGGACTGCTGAATCCAGGAAACTGGAAATTCAAACTAAAATGCAGTCTCTATCCCAAAAGTTTTCTAAAAGTAGTTAAGGAACAAGTAATTGGAAACCATTTGGAATGAAGTGAATGTAGATGCAAACTTTACAACTTATACCAAATTCACTCAAAGTTATTCAGAGGCAAATTTTATTTTAGTTTCTAATTCATTTTTGGCTGCGTTGGGTCTTCGTTGCTGCATATGGGCTTTCTCTAGTTGCGTCGAGCGGGGCTACTCTTCGTTGTGGTGCACAGGCTCCTCATTGCCGTGGCTTCTCATGTTGCGGAGCACGGGCTCTAGGCGCGCAGGCTTCAGTAGCTGTGCCGCGCAGGTTTGGTTGCTCTGCGGCGTGTGGGATCTTCCCGGACCAGGGCTCGAGCCCGTGTCCCCTGCATTGTCCCCACAGACAAATTTTAAATACAAAACTATTCAAGGGGCTTCCCTGGTGGCGCAGTGGTTGAGAATCTGCCTGCTAATGCAGGGGACACGGGTTCGAGCCCTGGTCCGGGAAGATCCCACATGCTGTGGAGCAACTAAGCCCGTGCACCACAACTACTGAGCCTGCGCTCTAGAACCCGCGAGCCACAACTGCTGAAGCCCACGCGCTTAGAGCCTGTACTCTGCAACAAGAGAAGCCACCGCAATGAGAAGCCCCCACTCGCCGCAACTAGAGAAAGCCTCCGTGCAGCAATGCAGACCCAACACAGCCAGAAATTAATTAATTAATTAATTAATTAATTAAGGAAAAAAAAAAAGGCAGCACCTGGGGGCTGGCAGACTGATGCACCAAGTCTTACATCACGTCTACTTAGTATCCTGCATGTCAGGGCCATGCTGGACCTGGGGCTGCCCAGACAGAGTGGGGCCTGCATCACCCTTCCCAGGAGGGAGGGTGGAGGGAAACCCTGCATGACCTCTGAGGCCCTAAGAACCCTTGACTAAGGCTGAGCTCAATTTGAAACACTGGGTGACCAGAGCAGACATTTCATTCCTCTATCAATGAGAATCCAGCACTGGAGGAGCAGAAAACAATGGCCTCGCTCAACCTTGACGCTAATCCTGACATGGACCCTAACCCTAAACTCTGATCCTGACCCTAAGCCCTGACCTAACCTTAGCCTAACCCGTACCCTAAACCTGTACCTTACCCTAACCCATGCTCTACCCGTAGCCTACCTGTACCCCAATTCTAACCCATACCCTAACACCCACTCTAACACAGAACCCTAACACCCACTCTAACACAGAACCCTAACACCCTGAGACCAAAACCATAAACCTTAACCAATAAGCAAAACTATAACCATAACCAAACCATAAAATAGATTCATTAACCATACCCATAAATAACTCATTAACCAGAAAACTTAAACCATAACAGCAACCATAAACCATCCACAGCCCCAACCCTCACACCAGCCCCAGCCCTAATGCTAACCCTCCAAACCACTTACACCAAGCCAAGTCTAGTCAGATTATACAAATACATCTTGGAAAAGAAAACTGGGGAATTCTCTGGTGGCCCAGTGGTTAGGACTCTGTGCTTTCACTGCCAAGGGCTCGGGTTCGATCCCTGACTGGGGAACTAAGATCCCACAAGCCACGGGATGGGGCCAAAATCAATAAATAATTAAAATGAAATAAAACCACTATTTTAAAAAAGATTTTAAAAAGAAAGGAAAAAAACCGAGAAAACTACCCCAGTATAACTTATAAATATGAATGTAAAAATCTATCACAAAATAATAGCAACATGCAACCAACAGAACTTTAAATGGATAATGCCATAAGCAAGTATCTCTACACCAGAAATTTCAGGTTGCTCAACATGTCAAAAGTAAGCAATGTATTCAACCACAATAATGGTGTGAAGTAAAAACACATAATCATATCAATGAATGCAAAACATCTACAATGAAAATCCAGTGTTATTTCATGAAAAACACTCAAGAAAGCAGGAATAAAAGGAAATTTGTTCACTATGGAAAAGAGTAGTACCAAAAGCCACAGCAAACATCATGCTCAATGTTAAAGACTGCAAGATTTACTCCTGAAATCAGGAACAAGGCCAGGAAGCTGGCCTTCATCACCGTTACTCAACAGTGTACTGGAAGTTCTACCCAGAATCTTGAGGAAAGAAAGAAAAGGCATCCATGGGTGAATGGAAAAATTAAAACCCTGTCTCTTCACAGAACATAGGTCACATCATCTTATATATAAAACTACCTATAATCAGCAAAGAAATTATTTGAGCTAATCAACTAATGAAGCAAAGTTACAGAACAAAATCTCAATTCATGAAAATCTACCTTATATGCATACGCTGGCAAAAAATAATCTGAAAAAGAATTTATGAGAACAGTTCCATTTTTAATAATGTCAACATCAATTTTTAGGAGTATATTTAATCAAGGTACAAGACTTGTTTTTATGTATGTAAAGTTATATGTTTGAAATTACTGGAGAGTCAATTACTTTTCAAAACATCATGTATGTCAACAGCATGCCAGAAAAGCAGAGAAAACATCAAACTTCCGTATAGAAGCCAAGCCTTACCCAGATCCAGTTCACCCAAAGTCCACATGTCATTTAGAGGCACTGTGGGAAGGTTATATTAGGAGCCGCTGTCCTCCGTGTTGTGGACGACCTGGATATGGTAGAAACAGTGGGATTTTTGAATTCCAATTTTCCACTTCATTCCACAAAAAAACTATTAGACCTAATAAATAAATTCAGTAAAGTTGCAAAATCAATACACAGAAATCAGTTGCATTTCTCAACACTAATAATGAACCATCAGAAAGAGAAAGAAAGCAACCCTATTTACAACTGCATCAAAAAGAACAAAATACCTGGGAATAAAGTCAACCAAGGAGGTGAAAGACCTGCACACTGAAAACTTGAAGACATTGAAAAACACACCAATAAATGGAAAGATATCCTGTTCTCATGGAATGGAACAATTAATAGTGTTAAAACATCCATGCTACCCAAAGCAGTGGACACAGTGAATGCAATCCCTCCCAAAATTCCATGGTATTTTCCCCCAAAACAGAGCAAATCCTCCTAATATCTGTGGGGAACCACAAAGGACCCCAAATAGCCAAAGAAACCCTGAAAAAAGAGAACGGGCTGGAGGCAACTCCCTCCCTGACGTCACACTCTGCTGAGAAGCTACAGTCACCAAAACAGTGTGGAACTGGCTCAAAACGGGCACAGGGACCAGAGGAACAGGACAGAGAGACCAGAATTCAACCCACACGGACGGGCTCGGTGAATTTAGGACACAGGGACCAAGGACACACCAAGGAGCACGACACTCCCCACGATAAATGGTGCTGGGAAAACTGGACGCCCCATAACTCACGCTGGCTACCCTGCACACAAACCTGACCAAACACCCAGCTTTCCACGCCAAGCCCTCCCTCGCTCACACGAAGACGGACCCCCTCAACGGTCAGCCGCCCCCAGGAAGCTTCTCCCCACTTTTCCTCACCGTCTCTTCACCTTTTCCTCAGGCACCACCTGGGTCCTCAGGAAACCTAGTTCCCCAGTCAGCGTGGACGCAGCCCCACTTTGTCCTGAAGCCGAAACCCCAGCGAGTCCTGAGGAGACGGGAGACCGAGCTCCTCTCAGCAGAGACGCTGAGCCGGGCGTCCTACCCGCAGGCCCCCGCCCCCGCGCCTGACGAGGCTCAACTCCTCTCAGCTGCCCTCACAATCGAGTTCGCAGGGAAGGAGCATGCGCTGTGGGGCAGAGAGGCGAACTCGGCGCCACCCTGTGGTCAGTGCAGGAAGTGCAGGCCGCGCCTCCCTCACAGGTCCCTGGAGGCAGGGTGCCCTACTGACAGGACTGCTGAATCCATGAAACTGGAAATTCAAACTAAAATGCAGTCTCTATCCCAAAAGTTTTCTAAAAGTAGTTAAGGAACAAGTAATTGGAAACCATTTGGAATGAAGTGAATGTAGATGCAAACTTTACAACTTATACCAAATTCACTCAAAGTTATTCAGAGGCAAATTTTATTTCAGTTTCTAATTCATTTTTGGCTGCGTTGGGTCTTCGTTGCTGCATATGGGCTTTCTCTAGTTGCGTCGAGCGGGGCTACTCTTCGTTGTGGTGCACAGGCTCCTCATTGCCGTGGCTTCTCATGTTGCGGAGCACGGGCTCTAGGCGCGCAGGCTTCAGTAGCTGTGCCGCGCAGGTTTGGTTGCTCTGCGGCGTGTGGGATCTTCCCGGACCAGGGCTCGAGCCCGTGTCCCCTGCATTGTCCCCACAGACAAATTTTAAATACAAAACTATTCAAGGGGCTTCCCTGGTGGCGCAGTGGTTGAGAATCTGCCTGCTAATGCAGGGGACACGGGTTCGAGCCCTGGTCCGGGAAGATCCCACATGCTGTGGAGCAACTAAGCCCGTGCACCACAACTACTGAGCCTGCGCTCTAGAACCCGCGAGCCACAACTGCTGAAGCCCACGCGCTTAGAGCCTGTACTCTGCAACAAGAGAAGCCACCGCAATGAGAAGCCCCCACTCGCCGCAACTAGAGAAAGCCTCCGTGCAGCAATGCAGACCCAACACAGCCAGAAATTAATTAATTAATTAATTAATTAATTAATTAATTAAGGAAAAAAAAAAGGCAGCACCTGGGGGCTGGCAGACTGATGCACCAAGTCTTACATCACGTCTACTTAGTATCCTGCATGTCAGGGCCATGCTGGACCTGGGGCTGCCCAGACAGAGTGGGGCCTGCATCACCCTTCCCAGGAGGGAGGGTGGAGGGAAACCCTGCATGACCTCTGAGGCCCTAAGAACCCTTGACTAAGGCTGAGCTCAATTTGAAACACTGGGTGACCAGAGCAGACATTTCATTCCTCTATCAATGAGAATCCAGCACTGGAGGAGCAGAAAACAATGGCCTCGCTCAACCTTGACGCTAATCCTGACATGGACCCTAACCCTAAACTCTGATCCTGACCCTAAGCCCTGACCTAACCTTAGCCTAACCCGTACCCTAAACCTGTACCTTACCCTAACCCATGCTCTACCCGTATCCTACCTGTACCCCAATTCTAACCCATACCCTAACACCCACTCTAACACAGAACCCTAACACCCACTCTAACACAGAACCCTAACACCCTGAGACCAAAACCATAAACCTTAACCAATAAGCAAAACTATAACCATAACCAAACCATAAAATAGATTCATTAACCATACCCATAAATAACTCATTAACCAGAAAACTTAAACCATAACAGCAACCATAAACCATCCACAGCCCCAACCCTCACACCAGCCCCAGCCCTAATGCTAACCCTCCAAACCACTTACACCAAGCCAAGTCTAGTCAGATTATACAAATACATCTTGGAAAAGAAAACTGGGGAATTCTCTGGTGGCCCAGTGGTTAGGACTCTGTGCTTTCACTGCCAAGGGCTCGGGTTCGATCCCTGACTGGGGAACTAAGATCCCACAAGCCACGGGATGGGGCCAAAATAAATAAATAATTAAAATGAAATAAAACCACTATTTTAAAAAAGATTTTAAAAAGAAAGGAAAAAAACCGAGAAAACTACCCCAGTATAACTTATAAATATGAATGTAAAAATCTATCACAAAATAATAGCAACATGCAACCAACAGAACTTTAAATGGATAATGCCATAAGCAAGTATCTCTACACCAGAAATTTCAGGTTGCTCAACATGTCAAAAGTAAGCAATGTATTCAACCACAATAATGGTGTGAAGTAAAAACACATAATCATATCAATGAATGCAAAACATCTACAATGAAAATCCAGTGTTATTTCATGAAAAACACTCAAGAAAGCAGGAATAAAAGGAAATTTGTTCACTATGGAAAAGAGTAGTACCAAAAGCCACAGCAAACATCATGCTCAATGTTAAAGACTGCAAGATTTACTCCTGAAATCAGGAACAAGGCCAGGAAGCTGGCCTTCATCACCGTTACTCAATAGTGTACTGGAAGTTCTACCCAGAATCTTGAGGAAAGAAAGAAAAGGCATCCATGGGTGAATGGAAAAATTAAAACCCTGTCTCTTCACAGAACATAGGTCACATCATCTTATATATAAAACTACCTATAATCAGCAAAGAAATTATTTGAGCTAATCAACTAATGAAGCAAAGTTACAGAACAAAATCTCAATTCATGAAAATCTACCTTATATGCATACGCTGGCAAAAAATAATCTGAAAAAGAATTTATGAGAACAGTTCCATTTTTAATAATGTCAACATCAATTTTTAGGAGTATATTTAATCAAGGTACAAGACTTGTTTTTATGTATGTAAAGTTATATGTTTGAAATTACTGGAGAGTCAATTACTTTTCAAAACATCATGTATGTCAACAGCATGCCAGAAAAGCAGAGAAAACATCAAACTTCCGTATAGAAGCCAAGCCTTACCCAGATCCAGTTCACCCAAAGTCCACATGTCATTTAGAGGCACTGTGGGAAGGTTATATTAGGAGCCGCTGTCCTCCGTGTTGTGGACGACCTGGATATGGTAGCAACAGTGGGATTTTTGAATTCCAATTTTCCACTTCATTCCACAAAAAAACTATTAGACCTAATAAATAAATTCAGTAAAGTTGCAAAATCAATACACAGAAATCAGTTGCATTTCTCAACACTAATAATGAACCATCAGAAAGAGAAAGAAAGCAACCCTATTTACAACTGCATCAAAAAGAACAAAATACCTGGGAATAAAGTCAACCAAGGAGGTGAAAGACCTGCACACTGAAAACTTGAAGACATTGAAAAACACACCAATAAATGGAAAGATATCCTGTTCTCATGGAATGGAACAATTAATAGTGTTAAAACATCCATGCTACCCAAAGCAGTGGACACAGTGAATGCAATCCCTCCCAAAATTCCATGGTATTTTCCCCCAAAACAGAGCAAATCCTCCTAATATCTGTGGGGAACCACAAAGGACCCCAAATAGCCAAAGAAACCCTGAAAAAAGAGAACGGGCTGGAGGCAACTCCCTCCCTGACGTCACACTCTGCTGAGAAGCTACAGTCACCAAAACAGTGTGGAACTGGCTCAAAACGGGCACAGGGACCAGAGGAACAGGACAGAGAGACCAGAATTCAACCCACACGGACGGGCTCGGTGAATTTAGGACACAGGGACCAAGGACACACCAAGGAGCACGACACTCCCCACGATAAATGGTGCTGGGAAAACTGGACGCCCCATAACTCACGCTGGCTACCCTGCACACAAACCTGACCAAACACCCAGCTTTCCACGCCAAGCCCTCCCTCGCTCACACGAAGACGGACCCCCTCAACGGTCAGCCGCCCCCAGGAAGCTTCTCCCCACTTTTCCTCACCGTCTCTTCACCTTTTCCTCAGGCACCACCTGGGTCCTCAGGAAACCTAGTTCCCCAGTCAGCGTGGACGCAGCCCCACTTTGTCCTGAAGCCGAAACCCCAGCGAGTCCTGAGGAGACGGGAGACCGAGCTCCTCTCAGCAGAGACGCTGAGCCGGGCGTCCTACCCGAAGGCCCCCGCCCCCGCGCCTGACGAGGCTCAACTCCTCTCAGCTGCCCTCACAATCCAGTTCGCAGGGAAGGAGCATGCGCTGTGGGTCAGAGAGGCGAACTCGGCGCCACCCTGTGGTCAGTGCAGGAAGTGCAGGCCGCGCCTCCCTCACAGGTCCCTGGAGGCAGCGTGCCCTACTGACAGGACTGCTGAATCCAGGAAACTGGAAATTCAAACTAAAATGCAGTCTCTATCCCAAAAGTTTTCTAAAAGTAGTTAAGGAACAAGTAATTGGAAACCATTTGGAATGAAGTGAATGTAGATGCAAACTTTACAACTTATACCAAATTCACTCAAAGTTATTCAGAGGCAAATTTTATTTTAGTTTCTAATTCATTTTTGGCTGCGTTGGGTCTTCGTTGCTGCATATGGGCTTTCTCTAGTTGCGTCGAGCGGGGCTACTCTTCGTTGTGGTGCACAGGCTCCTCATTGCCGTGGCTTCTCATGTTGCGGAGCACGGGCTCTAGGCGCGCAGGCTTCAGTAGCTGTGCCGCGCAGGTTTGGTTGCTCTGCGGCGTGTGGGATCTTCCCGGACCAGGGCTCGAGCCCGTGTCCCCTGCATTGTCCCCACAGACAAATTTTAAATACAAAACTATTCAAGGGGCTTCCCTGGTGGCGCAGTGGTTGAGAATCTGCCTGCTAATGCAGGGGACACGGGTTCGAGCCCTGGTCCGGGAAGATCCCACATGCTGTGGAGCAACTAAGCCCGTGCACCACAACTACTGAGCCTGCGCTCTAGAACCCGCGAGCCACAACTGCTGAAGCCCACGCGCTTAGAGCCTGTACTCTGCAACAAGAGAAGCCACCGCAATGAGAAGCCCCCACTCGCCGCAACTAGAGAAAGCCTCCGTGCAGCAATGCAGACCCAACACAGCCAGAAATTAATTAATTAATTTATTAATTAATTAAGGAAAAAAAAAAAGGCAGCACCTGGGGGCTGGCAGACTGATGCACCAAGTCTTACATCACGTCTACTTAGTATCCTGCATGTCAGGGCCATGCTGGACCTGGGGCTGCCCAGACAGAGTGGGGCCTGCATCACCCTTCCCAGGAGGGAGGGTGGAGGGAAACCCTGCATGACCTCTGAGGCCCTAAGAACCCTTGACTAAGGCTGAGCTCAATTTGAAACACTGGGTGACCAGAGCAGACATTTCATTCCTCTATCAATGAGAATCCAGCACTGGAGGAGCAGAAAACAATGGCCTCGCTCAACCTTGACGCTAATCCTGACATGGACCCTAACCCTAAACTCTGATCCTGACCCTAAGCCCTGACCTAACCTTAGCCTAACCCGTACCCTAAACCTGTACCTTACCCTAACCCATGCTCTACCCGTAGCCTACCTGTACCCCAATTCTAACCCATACCCTAACACCCACTC
Organism: Balaenoptera acutorostrata; assembly: GCF_949987535.1. Taxonomy (NCBI): domain Eukaryota; kingdom Metazoa; phylum Chordata; class Mammalia; order Artiodactyla; family Balaenopteridae; genus Balaenoptera; species Balaenoptera acutorostrata. The sequence continues at coordinate 96,069,947 of NC_080071.1, forward strand.
TAACACAGAACCCTAACACCCACTCTAACACAGAACCCTAACACCCTGAGACCAAAACCATAAACCTTAACCAATAAGCAAAACTATAACCATAACCAAACCATAAAATAGATTCATTAACCATACCCATAAATAACTCATTAACCAGAAAACTTAAACCATAACAGCAACCATAAACCATCCACAGCCCCAACCCTCACACCAGCCCCAGCCCTAATGCTAACCCTCCAAACCACTTACACCAAGCCAAGTCTAGTCAGATTATACAAATACATCTTGGAAAAGAAAACTGGGGAATTCTCTGGTGGCCCAGTGGTTAGGACTCTGTGCTTTCACTGCCAAGGGCTCGGGTTCGATCCCTGACTGGGGAACTAAGATCCCACAAGCCACGGGATGGGGCCAAAATCAATAAATAATTAAAATGAAATAAAACCACTATTTTAAAAAAGATTTTAAAAATAAAGGAAAAAAACCGAGAAAACTACCCCAGTATAACTTATAAATATGAATGTAAAAATCTATCACAAAATAATAGCATCATGCAACCAACAGAACTTTAAATGCATAATGCCATAAGCAAGTATCTCTACACCAGAAATTTCAGGTTGCTCAACATGTCAAAAGTAAGCAATGTATTCAACCACAATAATGGTGTGAAGTAAAAACACATAATCATATCAATGAATGCAAAACATCTACAATGAAAATCCAGTGTTATTTCATGAAAAACACTCAAGAAAGCAGGAATAAAAGGAAATTTGTTCACTATGGAAAAGAGTAGTACCAAAAGCCACAGCAAACATCATGCTCAATGTTAAAGACTGCAAGATTTACTCCTGAAATCAGGAACAAGGCAAGCAAGCTGGCCTTCATCACCGTTACTCAACAGTGTACTGGAAGTTCTACCCAGAATCTTGAGGAAAGAAAGAAAAGGCATCCATGGGTGAATGGAAAAATTAAAACCCTGTCTCTTCACAGAACATAGGTCACATCATCTTATATATAAAACTACCTATAATCAGCAAAGAAATTATTTGAGCTAATCAACTAATGAAGCAAAGTTACAGAACAAAATCTCAATTCATGAAAATCTACCTTATATGCATACGCTGGCAAAAAATAATCTGAAAAAGAATTTATGAGAACAGTTCCATTTTTAATAATGTCAACATCAATTTTTAGGAGTATATTTAATCAAGGTACAAGACTTGTTTTTATGTATGTAAAGTTATATGTTTGAAATTACTGGAGAGTCAATTACTTTTCAAAACATCATGTATGTCAACAGCATGCCAGAAAAGCAGAGAAAACATCAAACTTCCGTATAGAAGCCAAGCCTTACCCAGATCCAGTTCACCCAAAGTCCACATGTCATTTAGAGGCACTGTGGGAAGGTTATATTAGGAGCCGCTGTCCTCCGTGTTGTGGACGACCTGGATATGGTAGAAACAGTGGGATTTTTGAATTCCAATTTTCCACTTCATTCCACAAAAAAACTATTAGACCTAATAAATAAATTCAGTAAAGTTGCAAAATCAATACACAGAAATCAGTTGCATTTCTCAACACTAATAATGAACCATCAGAAAGAGAAAGAAAGCAACCCTATTTACAACTGCATCAAAAAGAACAAAATACCTGGGAATAAAGTCAACCAAGGAGGTGAAAGACCTGCACACTGAAAACTTGAAGACATTGAAAAACACACCAATAAATGGAAAGATATCCTGTTCTCATGGAATGGAACAATTAATATTGTTAAAACATCCATGCTACCCAAAGCAGTGGACACAGTGAATGCAATCCCTCCCAAAATTCCATGGTATTTTCCCCCAAAACAGAGCAAATCCTCCTAATATCTGTGGGGAACCACAAAGGACCCCAAATAGCCAAAGAAACCCTGAAAAAAGAGAACGGGCTGGAGGCAACTCCCTCCCTGACGTCACACTCTGCTGAGAAGCTACAGTCACCAAAACAGTGTGGAACTGGCTCAAAACGGGCACAGGGACCAGAGGAACAGGACAGAGAGACCAGAATTCAACCCACACGGACGGGCTCGGTGAATTTAGGACACAGGGACCAAGGACACACCAAGGAGCACGACACTCCCCACGATAAATGGTGCTGGGAAAACTGGACGCCCCATAACTCACGCTGGCTACCCTGCACACAAACCTGACCAAACACCCAGCTTTCCACGCCAAGCCCTCCCTCGCTCACACGAAGACGGACCCCCTCAACGGTCAGCCGCCCCCAGGAAGCTTCTCCCCACTTTTCCTCACCGTCTCTTCACCTTTTCCTCAGGCATCACCTGGGTCCTCAGGAAACCTAGTTCCCCAGTCAGCGTGGACGCAGCCCCACTTTGTCCTGAAGCCGAAACCCCAGCGAGTCCTGAGGAGACGGGAGACCGAGCTCCTCTCAGCAGAGACGCTGAGCCGGGCGTCCTACCCGAAGGCCCCCGCCCCCGCGCCTGACGAGGCTCAACTCCTCTCAGCTGCCCTCACAATCGAGTTCGCAGGGAAGGAGCATGCGCTGTGGGTCAGAGAGGCGAACTCGGCGCCACCCTGTGGTCAGTGCAGGAAGTGCAGGCCGCGCCTCCCTCACAGGTCCCTGGAGGCAGGGTGCCCTACTGACAGGACTGCTGAATCCATGAAACTGGAAATTCAAACTAAAATGCAGTCTCTATCCCAAAAGTTTTCTAAAAGTAGTTAAGGAACAAGTAATTGGAAACCATTTGGAATGAAGTGAATGTAGATGCAAACTTTACAACTTATACCAAATTCACTCAAAGTTATTCAGAGGCAAATTTTATTTCAGTTTCTAATTCATTTTTGGCTGCGTTGGGTCTTCGTTGCTGCATATGGGCTTTCTCTAGTTGCGTCGAGCGGGGCTACTCTTCGTTGTGGTGCACAGGCTCCTCATTGCCGTGGCTTCTCATGTTGCGGAGCACGGGCTCTAGGCGCGCAGGCTTCAGTAGCTGTGCCGCGCAGGTTTGGTTGCTCTGCGGCGTGTGGGATCTTCCCGGACCAGGGCTCGAGCCCGTGTCCCCTGCATTGTCCCCACAGACAAATTTTAAATACAAAACTATTCAAGGGGCTTCCCTGGTGGCGCAGTGGTTGAGAATCTGCCTGCTAATGCAGGGGACACGGGTTCGAGCCCTGGTCCGGGAAGATCCCACATGCTGTGGAGCAACTAAGCCCGTGCACCACAACTACTGAGCCTGCGCTCTAGAACCCGCGAGCCACAACTGCTGAAGCCCACGCGCTTAGAGCCTGTACTCTGCAACAAGAGAAGCCACCGCAATGAGAAGCCCCCACTCGCCGCAACTAGAGAAAGCCTCCGTGCAGCAATGCAGACCCAACACAGCCAGAAATTAATTAATTAATTAATTAATTAATTAATTAATTAAGGAAAAAAAAAAGGCAGCACCTGGGGGCTGGCAGACTGATGCACCAAGTCTTACATCACGTCTACTTAGTATCCTGCATGTCAGGGCCATGCTGGACCTGGGGCTGCCCAGACAGAGTGGGGCCTGCATCACCCTTCCCAGGAGGGAGGGTGGAGGGAAACCCTGCATGACCTCTGAGGCCCTAAGAACCCTTGACTAAGGCTGAGCTCAATTTGAAACACTGGGTGACCAGAGCAGACATTTCATTCCTCTATCAATGAGAATCCAGCACTGGAGGAGCAGAAAACAATGGCCTCGCTCAACCTTGACGCTAATCCTGACATGGACCCTAACCCTAAACTCTGATCCTGACCCTAAGCCCTGACCTAACCTTAGCCTAACCCGTACCCTAAACCTGTACCTTACCCTAACCCATGCTCTACCCGTATCCTACCTGTACCCCAATTCTAACCCATACCCTAACACCCACTCTAACACAGAACCCTAACACCCACTCTAACACAGAACCCTAACACCCTGAGACCAAAACCATAAACCTTAACCAATAAGCAAAACTATAACCATAACCAAACCATAAAATAGATTCATTAACCATACCCATAAATAACTCATTAACCAGAAAACTTAAACCATAACAGCAACCATAAACCATCCACAGCCCCAACCCTCACACCAGCCCCAGCCCTAATGCTAACCCTCCAAACCACTTACACCAAGCCAAGTCTAGTCAGATTATACAAATACATCTTGGAAAAGAAAACTGGGGAATTCTCTGGTGGCCCAGTGGTTAGGACTCTGTGCTTTCACTGCCAAGGGCTCGGGTTCGATCCCTGACTGGGGAACTAAGATCCCACAAGCCACGGGATGGGGCCAAAATCAATAAATAATTAAAATGAAATAAAACCACTATTTTAAAAAAGATTTTAAAAAGAAAGGAAAAAAACCGAGAAAACTACCCCAGTATAACTTATAAATATGAATGTAAAAATCTATCACAAAATAATAGCAACATGCAACCAACAGAACTTTAAATGGATAATGCCATAAGCAAGTATCTCTACACCAGAAATTTCAGGTTGCTCAACATGTCAAAAGTAAGCAATGTATTCAACCACAATAATGGTGTGAAGTAAAAACACATAATCATATCAATGAATGCAAAACATCTACAATGAAAATCCAGTGTTATTTCATGAAAAACACTCAAGAAAGCAGGAATAAAAGGAAATTTGTTCACTATGGAAAAGAGTAGTACCAAAAGCCACAGCAAACATCATGCTCAATGTTAAAGACTGCAAGATTTACTCCTGAAATCAGGAACAAGGCCAGGAAGCTGGCCTTCATCACCGTTACTCAATAGTGTACTGGAAGTTCTACCCAGAATCTTGAGGAAAGAAAGAAAAGGCATCCATGGGTGAATGGAAAAATTAAAACCCTGTCTCTTCACAGAACATAGGTCACATCATCTTATATATAAAACTACCTATAATCAGCAAAGAAATTATTTGAGCTAATCAACTAATGAAGCAAAGTTACAGAACAAAATCTCAATTCATGAAAATCTACCTTATATGCATACGCTGGCAAAAAATAATCTGAAAAAGAATTTATGAGAACAGTTCCATTTTTAATAATGTCAACATCAATTTTTAGGAGTATATTTAATCAAGGTACAAGACTTGTTTTTATGTATGTAAAGTTATATGTTTGAAATTACTGGAGAGTCAATTACTTTTCAAAACATCATGTATGTCAACAGCATGCCAGAAAAGCAGAGAAAACATCAAACTTCCGTATAGAAGCCAAGCCTTACCCAGATCCAGTTCACCCAAAGTCCACATGTCATTTAGAGGCACTGTGGGAAGGTTATATTAGGAGCCGCTGTCCTCCGTGTTGTGGACGACCTGGATATGGTAGAAACAGTGGGATTTTTGAATTCCAATTTTCCACTTCATTCCACAAAAAAACTATTAGACCTAATAAATAAATTCAGTAAAGTTGCAAAATCAATACACAGAAATCAGTTGCATTTCTCAACACTAATAATGAACCATCAGAAAGAGAAAGAAAGCAACCCTATTTACAACTGCATCAAAAAGAACAAAATACCTGGGAATAAAGTCAACCAAGGAGGTGAAAGACCTGCACACTGAAAACTTGAAGACATTGAAAAACACACCAATAAATGGAAAGATATCCTGTTCTCATGGAATGGAACAATTAATAGTGTTAAAACATCCATGCTACCCAAAGCAGTGGACACAGTGAATGCAATCCCTCCCAAAATTCCATGGTATTTTCCCCCAAAACAGAGCAAATCCTCCTAATATCTGTGGGGAACCACAAAGGACCCCAAATAGCCAAAGAAACCCTGAAAAAAGAGAACGGGCTGGAGGCAACTCCCTCCCTGACGTCACACTCTGCTGAGAAGCTACAGTCACCAAAACAGTGTGGAACTGGCTCAAAACGGGCACAGGGACCAGAGGAACAGGACAGAGAGACCAGAATTCAACCCACACGGACGGGCTCGGTGAATTTAGGACACAGGGACCAAGGACACACCAAGGAGCACGACACTCCCCACGATAAATGGTGCTGGGAAAACTGGACGCCCCATAACTCACGCTGGCTACCCTGCACACAAACCTGACCAAACACCCAGCTTTCCACGCCAAGCCCTCCCTCGCTCACACGAAGACGGACCCCCTCAACGGTCAGCCGCCCCCAGGAAGCTTCTCCCCACTTTTCCTCACCGTCTCTTCACCTTTTCCTCAGGCACCACCTGGGTCCTCAGGAAACCTAGTTCCCCAGTCAGCGTGGACGCAGCCCCACTTTGTCCTGAAGCCGAAACCCCAGCGAGTCCTGAGGAGACGGGAGACCGAGCTCCTCTCAGCAGAGACGCTGAGCCGGGCGTCCTACCCGCAGGCCCCCGCCCCCGCGCCTGACGAGGCTCAACTCCTCTCAGCTGCCCTCACAATCGAGTTCGCAGGGAAGGAGCATGCGCTGTGGGTCAGAGAGGCGAACTCGGCGCCACCCTGTGGTCAGTGCAGGAAGTGCAGGCCGCGCCTCCCTCACAGGTCCCTGGAGGCAGGGTGCCCTACTGACAGGACTGCTGAATCCATGAAACTGGAAATTCAAACTAAAATGCAGTCTCTATCCCAAAAGTTTTCTAAAAGTAGTTAAGGAACAAGTAATTGGAAACCATTTGGAATGAAGTGAATGTAGATGCAAACTTTACAACTTATACCAAATTCACTCAAAGTTATTCAGAGGCAAATTTTATTTTAGTTTCTAATTCATTTTTGGCTGCGTTGGGTCTTCGTTGCTGCATATGGGCTTTCTCTAGTTGCGTCGAGCGGGGCTACTCTTCGTTGTGGTGCACAGGCTCCTCATTGCCGTGGCTTCTCATGTTGCGGAGCACGGGCTCTAGGCGCGCAGGCTTCAGTAGCTGTGCCGCGCAGGTTTGGTTGCTCTGCGGCGTGTGGGATCTTCCCGGACCAGGGCTCGAGCCCGTGTCCCCTGCATTGTCCCCACAGACAAATTTTAAATACAAAACTATTCAAGGGGCTTCCCTGGTGGCGCAGTGGTTGAGAATCTGCCTGCTAATGCAGGGGACACGGGTTCGAGCCCTGGTCCGGGAAGATCCCACATGCTGTGGAGCAACTAAGCCCGTGCACCACAACTACTGAGCCTGCGCTCTAGAACCCGCGAGCCACAACTGCTGAAGCCCACGCGCTTAGAGCCTGTACTCTGCAACAAGAGAAGCCACCGCAATGAGAAGCCCCCACTCGCCGCAACTAGAGAAAGCCTCCGTGCAGCAATGCAGACCCAACACAGCCAGAAATTAATTAATTAATTAATTAATTAATTAATTAAGGAAAAAAAAAAGGCAGCACCTGGGGGCTGGCAGACTGATGCACCAAGTCTTACATCACGTCTACTTAGTATCCTGCATGTCAGGGCCATGCTGGACCTGGGGCTGCCCAGACAGAGTGGGGCCTGCATCACCCTTCCCAGGAGGGAGGGTGGAGGGAAACCCTGCATGACCTCTGAGGCCCTAAGAACCCTTGACTAAGGCTGAGCTCAATTTGAAACACTGGGTGACCAGAGCAGACATTTCATTCCTCTATCAATGAGAATCCAGCACTGGAGGAGCAGAAAACAATGGCCTCGCTCAACCTTGACGCTAATCCTGACATGGACCCTAACCCTAAACTCTGATCCTGACCCTAAGCCCTGACCTAACCTTAGCCTAACCCGTACCCTAAACCTGTACCTTACCCTAACCCATGCTCTACCCGTATCCTACCTGTACCCCAATTCTAACCCATACCCTAACACCCACTCTAACACAGAACCCTAACACCCACTCTAACACAGAACCCTAACACCCTGAGACCAAAACCATAAACCTTAACCAATAAGCAAAACTATAACCATAACCAAACCATAAAATAGATTCATTAACCATACCCATAAATAACTCATTAACCAGAAAACTTAAACCATAACAGCAACCATAAACCATCCACAGCCCCAACCCTCACACCAGCCCCAGCCCTAATGCTAACCCTCCAAACCACTTACACCAAGCCAAGTCTAGTCAGATTATACAAATACATCTTGGAAAAGAAAACTGGGGAATTCTCTGGTGGCCCAGTGGTTAGGACTCTGTGCTTTCACTGCCAAGGGCTCGGGTTCGATCCCTGACTGGGGAACTAAGATCCCACAAGCCACGGGATGGGGCCAAAATCAATAAATAATTAAAATGAAATAAAACCACTATTTTAAAAAAGATTTTAAAAATAAAGGAAAAAAACCGAGAAAACTACCCCAGTATAACTTATAAATATGAATGTAAAAATCTATCACAAAATAATAGCAACATGCAACCAACAGAACTTTAAATGGATAATGCCATAAGCAAGTATCTCTACACCAGAAATTTCAGGTTGCTCAACATGTCAAAAGTAAGCAATGTATTCAACCACAATAATGGTGTGAAGTAAAAACACATAATCATATCAATGAATGCAAAACATCTACAATGAAAATCCAGTGTTATTTCATGAAAAACACTCAAGAAAGCAGGAATAAAAGGAAATTTGTTCACTATGGAAAAGAGTAGTACCAAAAGCCACAGCAAACATCATGCTCAATGTTAAAGACTGCAAGATTTACTCCTGAAATCAGGAACAAGGCCAGGAAGCTGGCCTTCATCACCGTTACTCAATAGTGTACTGGAAGTTCTACCCAGAATCTTGAGGAAAGAAAGAAAAGGCATCCATGGGTGAATGGAAAAATTAAAACCCTGTCTCTTCACAGAACATAGGTCACATCATCTTATATATAAAACTACCTATAATCAGCAAAGAAATTATTTGAGCTAATCAACTAATGAAGCAAAGTTACAGAACAAAATCTCAATTCATGAAAATCTACCTTATATGCATACGCTGGCAAAAAATAATCTGAAAAAGAATTTATGAGAACAGTTCCATTTTTAATAATGTCAACATCAATTTTTAGGAGTATATTTAATCAAGGTACAAGACTTGTTTTTATGTATGTAAAGTTATATGTTTGAAATTACTGGAGAGTCAATTACTTTTCAAAACATCATGTATGTCAACAGCATGCCAGAAAAGCAGAGAAAACATCAAACTTCCGTATAGAAGCCAAGCCTTACCCAGATCCAGTTCACCCAAAGTCCACATGTCATTTAGAGGCACTGTGGGAAGGTTATATTAGGAGCCGCTGTCCTCCGTGTTGTGGACGACCTGGATATGGTAGAAACAGTGGGATTTTTGAATTCCAATTTTCCACTTCATTCCACAAAAAAACTATTAGACCTAATAAATAAATTCAGTAAAGTTGCAAAATCAATACACAGAAATCAGTTGCATTTCTCAACACTAATAATGAACCATCAGAAAGAGAAAGAAAGCAACCCTATTTACAACTGCATCAAAAAGAACAAAATACCTGGGAATAAAGTCAACCAAGGAGGTGAAAGACCTGCACACTGAAAACTTGAAGACATTGAAAAACACACCAATAAATGGAAAGATATCCTGTTCTCATGGAATGGAACAATTAATAGTGTTAAAACATCCATGCTACCCAAAGCAGTGGACACAGTGAATGCAATCCCTCCCAAAATTCCATGGTATTTTCCCCCAAAACAGAGCAAATCCTCCTAATATCTGTGGGGAACCACAAAGGACCCCAAATAGCCAAAGAAACCCTGAAAAAAGAGAACGGGCTGGAGGCAACTCCCTCCCTGACGTCACACTCTGCTGAGAAGCTACAGTCACCAAAACAGTGTGGAACTGGCTCAAAACGGGCACAGGGACCAGAGGAACAGGACAGAGAGACCAGAATTCAACCCACACGGACGGGCTCGGTGAATTTAGGACACAGGGACCAAGGACACACCAAGGAGCACGACACTCCCCACGATAAATGGTGCTGGGAAAACTGGACGCCCCATAACTCACGCTGGCTACCCTGCACACAAACCTGACCAAACACCCAGCTTTCCACGCCAAGCCCTCCCTCGCTCACACGAAGACGGACCCCCTCAACGGTCAGCCGCCCCCAGGAAGCTTCTCCCCACTTTTCCTCACCGTCTCTTCACCTTTTCCTCAGGCACCACCTGGGTCCTCAGGAAACCTAGTTCCCCAGTCAGCGTGGACGCAGCCCCACTTTGTCCTGAAGCCGAAACCCCAGCGAGTCCTGAGGAGACGGGAGACCGAGCTCCTCTCAGCAGAGACGCTGAGCCGGGCGTCCTACCCGCAGGCCCCCGCCCCCGCGCCTGACGAGGCTCAACTCCTCTCAGCTGCCCTCACAATCGAGTTCGCAGGGAAGGAGCATGCGCTGTGGGTCAGAGAGGCGAACTCGGCGCCACCCTGTGGTCAGTGCAGGAAGTGCAGGCCGCGCCTCCCTCACAGGTCCCTGGAGGCAGCGTGCCCTACTGACAGGACTGCTGAATCCAGGAAACTGGAAATTCAAACTAAAATGCAGTCTCTATCCCAAAAGTTTTCTAAAAGTAGTTAAGGAACAAGTAATTGGAAACCATTTGGAATGAAGTGAATGTAGATGCAAACTTTACAACTTATACCAAATTCACTCAAAGTTATTCAGAGGCAAATTTTATTTCAGTTTCTAATTCATTTTTGGCTGCGTTGGGTCTTCGTTGCTGCATATGGGCTTTCTCTAGTTGCGTCGAGCGGGGCTACTCTTCGTTGTGGTGCACAGGCTCCTCATTGCCGTGGCTTCTCATGTTGCGGAGCACGGGCTCTAGGCGCGCAGGCTTCAGTAGCTGTGCCGCGCAGGTTTGGTTGCTCTGCGGCGTGTGGGATCTTCCCGGACCAGGGCTCGAGCCCGTGTCCCCTGCATTGTCCCCACAGACAAATTTTAAATACAAAACTATTCAAGGGGCTTCCCTGGTGGCGCAGTGGTTGAGAATCTGCCTGCTAATGCAGGGGACACGGGTTCGAGCCCTGGTCCGGGAAGATCCCACATGCTGTGGAGCAACTAAGCCCGTGCACCACAACTACTGAGCCTGCGCTCTAGAACCCGCGAGCCACAACTGCTGAAGCCCACGCGCTTAGAGCCTGTACTCTGCAACAAGAGAAGCCACCGCAATGAGAAGCCCCCACTCGCCGCAACTAGAGAAAGCCTCCGTGCAGCAATGCAGACCCAACACAGCCAGAAATTAATTAATTAATTTATTAATTAATTAAGGAAAAAAAAAAAGGCAGCACCTGGGGGCTGGCAGACTGATGCACCAAGTCTTACATCACGTCTACTTAGTATCCTGCATGTCAGGGCCATGCTGGACCTGGGGCTGCCCAGACAGAGTGGGGCCTGCATCACCCTTCCCAGGAGGGAGGGTGGAGGGAAACCCTGCATGACCTCTGAGGCCCTAAGAACCCTTGACTAAGGCTGAGCTCAATTTGAAACACTGGGTGACCAGAGCAGACATTTCATTCCTCTATCAATGAGAATCCAGCACTGGAGGAGCAGAAAACAATGGCCTCGCTCAACCTTGACGCTAATCCTGACATGGACCCTAACCCTAAACTCTGATCCTGACCCTAAGCCCTGACCTAACCTTAGCCTAACCCGTACCCTAAACCTGTACCTTACCCTAACCCATGCTCTACCCGTAGCCTACCTGTACCCCAATTCTAACCCATACCCTAACACCCACTCTAACACAGAACCCTAACACCCACTCTAACACAGAACCCTAACACCCTGAGACCAAAACCATAAACCTTAACCAATAAGCAAAACTATAACCATAACCAAACCATAAAATAGATTCATTAACCATACCCATAAATAACTCATTAACCAGAAAACTTAAACCATAACAGCAACCATAAACCATCCACAGCCCCAACCCTCACACCAGCCCCAGCCCTAATGCTAACCCTCCAAACCACTTACACCAAGCCAAGTCTAGTCAGATTATACAAATACATCTTGGAAAAGAAAACTGGGGAATTCTCTGGTGGCCCAGTGGTTAGGACTCTGTGCTTTCACTGCCAAGGGCTCGGGTTCGATCCCTGACTGGGGAACTAAGATCCCACAAGCCACGGGATGGGGCCAAAATCAATAAATAATTAAAATGAAATAAAACCACTATTTTAAAAAAGATTTTAAAAATAAAGGAAAAAAACCGAGAAAACTACCCCAGTATAACTTATAAATATGAATGTAAAAATCTATCACAAAATAATAGCAACATGCAACCAACAGAACTTTAAATGGATAATGCCATAAGCAAGTATCTCTACACCAGAAATTTCAGGTTGCTCAACATGTCAAAAGTAAGCAATGTATTCAACCACAATAATGGTGTGAAGTAAAAACACATAATCATATCAATGAATGCAAAACATCTACAATGAAAATCCAGTGTTATTTCATGAAAAACACTCAAGAAAGCAGGAATAAAAGGAAATTTGTTCACTATGGAAAAGAGTAGTACCAAAAGCCACAGCAAACATCATGCTCAATGTTAAAGACTGCAAGATTTACTCCTGAAATCAGGAACAAGGCCAGGAAGCTGGCCTTCATCACCGTTACTCAACAGTGTACTGGAAGTTCTACCCAGAATCTTGAGGAAAGAAAGAAAAGGCATCCATGGGTGAATGGAAAAATTAAAACCCTGTCTCTTCACAGAACATAGGTCACATCATCTTATATATAAAACTACCTATAATCAGCAAAGAAATTATTTGAGCTAATCAACTAATGAAGCAAAGTTACAGAACAAAATCTCAATTCATGAAAATCTACCTTATATGCATACGCTGGCAAAAAATAATCTGAAAAAGAATTTATGAGAACAGTTCCATTTTTAATAATGTCAACATCAATTTTTAGGAGTATATTTAATCAAGGTACAAGACTTGTTTTTATGTATGTAAAGTTATATGTTTGAAATTACTGGAGAGTCAATTACTTTTCAAAACATCATGTATGTCAACAGCATGCCAGAAAAGCAGAGAAAACATCAAACTTCCGTATAGAAGCCAAGCCTTACCCAGATCCAGTTCACCCAAAGTCCACATGTCATTTAGAGGCACTGTGGGAAGGTTATATTAGGAGCCGCTGTCCTCCGTGTTGTGGACGACCTGGATATGGTAGAAACAGTGGGATTTTTGAATTCCAATTTTCCACTTCATTCCACAAAAAAACTATTAGACCTAATAAATAAATTCAGTAAAGTTGCAAAATCAATACACAGAAATCAGTTGCATTTCTCAACACTAATAATGAACCATCAGAAAGAGAAAGAAAGCAACCCTATTTACAACTGCATCAAAAAGAACAAAATACCTGGGAATAAAGTCAACCAAGGAGGTGAAAGACCTGCACACTGAAAACTTGAAGACATTGAAAAACACACCAATAAATGGAAAGATATCCTGTTCTCATGGAATGGAACAATTAATAGTGTTAAAACATCCATGCTACCCAAAGCAGTGGACACAGTGAATGCAATCCCTCCCAAAATTCCATGGTATTTTCCCCCAAAACAGAGCAAATCCTCCTAATATCTGTGGGGAACCACAAAGGACCCCAAATAGCCAAAGAAACCCTGAAAAAAGAGAACGGGCTGGAGGCAACTCCCTCCCTGACGTCACACTCTGCTGAGAAGCTACAGTCACCAAAACAGTGTGGAACTGGCTCAAAACGGGCACAGGGACCAGAGGAACAGGACAGAGAGACCAGAATTCAACCCACACGGACGGGCTCGGTGAATTTAGGACACAGGGACCAAGGACACACCAAGGAGCACGACACTCCCCACGATAAATGGTGCTGGGAAAACTGGACGCCCCATAACTCACGCTGGCTACCCTGCACACAAACCTGACCAAACACCCAGCTTTCCACGCCAAGCCCTCCCTCGCTCACACGAAGACGGACCCCCTCAACGGTCAGCCGCCCCCAGGAAGCTTCTCCCCACTTTTCCTCACCGTCTCTTCACCTTTTCCTCAGGCACCACCTGGGTCCTCAGGAAACCTAGTTCCCCAGTCAGCGTGGACGCAGCCCCACTTTGTCCTGAAGCCGAAACCCCAGCGAGTCCTGAGGAGACGGGAGACCGAGCTCCTCTCAGCAGAGACGCTGAGCCGGGCGTCCTACCCGCAGGCCCCCGCCCCCGCGCCTGACGAGGCTCAACTCCTCTCAGCTGCCCTCACAATCCAGTTCGCAGGGAAGGAGCATGCGCTGTGGGTCAGAGAGGCGAACTCGGCGCCACCCTGTGGTCAGTGCAGGAAGTGCAGGCCGCGCCTCCCTCACAGGTCCCTGGAGGCAGCGTGCCCTACTGACAGGACTGCTGAATCCAGGAAACTGGAAATTCAAACTAAAATGCAGTCTCTATCCCAAAAGTTTTCTAAAAGTAGTTAAGGAACAAGTAATTGGAAACCATTTGGAATGAAGTGAATGTAGATGCAAACTTTACAACTTATACCAAATTCACTCAAAGTTATTCAGAGGCAAATTTTATTTTAGTTTCTAATTCATTTTTGGCTGCGTTGGGTCTTCGTTGCTGCATATGGGCTTTCTCTAGTTGCGTCGAGCGGGGCTACTCTTCGTTGTGGTGCACAGGCTCCTCATTGCCGTGGCTTCTCATGTTGCGGAGCACGGGCTCTAGGCGCGCAGGCTTCAGTAGCTGTGCCGCGCAGGTTTGGTTGCTCTGCGGCGTGTGGGATCTTCCCGGACCAGGGCTCGAGCCCGTGTCCCCTGCATTGTCCCCACAGACAAATTTTAAATACAAAACTATTCAAGGGGCTTCCCTGGTGGCGCAGTGGTTGAGAATCTGCCTGCTAATGCAGGGGACACGGGTTCGAGCCCTGGTCCGGGAAGATCCCACATGCTGTGGAGCAACTAAGCCCGTGCACCACAACTACTGAGCCTGCGCTCTAGAACCCGCGAGCCACAACTGCTGAAGCCCACGCGCTTAGAGCCTGTACTCTGCAACAAGAGAAGCCACCGCAATGAGAAGCCCCCACTCGCCGCAACTAGAGAAAGCCTCCGTGCAGCAATGCAGACCCAACACAGCCAGAAATTAATTAATTAATTAATTAATTAATTAATTAATTAAGGAAAAAAAAAAGGCAGCACCTGGGGGCTGGCAGACTGATGCACCAAGTCTTACATCACGTCTACTTAGTATCCTGCATGTCAGGGCCATGCTGGACCTGGGGCTGCCCAGACAGAGTGGGGCCTGCATCACCCTTCCCAGGAGGGAGGGTGGAGGGAAACCCTGCATGACCTCTGAGGCCCTAAGAACCCTTGACTAAGGCTGAGCTCAATTTGAAACACTGGGTGACCAGAGCAGACATTTCATTCCTCTATCAATGAGAATCCAGCACTGGAGGAGCAGAAAACAATGGCCTCGCTCAACCTTGACGCTAATCCTGACATGGACCCTAACCCTAAACTCTGATCCTGACCCTAAGCCCTGACCTAACCTTAGCCTAACCCGTACCCTAAACCTGTACCTTACCCTAACCCATGCTCTACCCGTAGCCTACCTGTACCCCAATTCTAACCCATACCCTAACACCCACTCTAACACAGAACCCTAACACCCACTCTAACACAGAACCCTAACACCCTGAGACCAAAACCATAAACCTTAACCAATAAGCAAAACTATAACCATAACCAAACCATAAAATAGATTCATTAACCATACCCATAAATAACTCATTAACCAGAAAACTTAAACCATAACAGCAACCATAAACCATCCACAGCCCCAACCCTCACACCAGCCCCAGCCCTAATGCTAACCCTCCAAACCACTTACACCAAGCCAAGTCTAGTCAGATTATACAAATACATCTTGGAAAAGAAAACTGGGGAATTCTCTGGTGGCCCAGTGGTTAGGACTCTGTGCTTTCACTGCCAAGGGCTCGGGTTCGATCCCTGACTGGGGAACTAAGATCCCACAAGCCACGGGATGGGGCCAAAATCAATAAATAATTAAAATGAAATAAAACCACTATTTTAAAAAAGATTTTAAAAAGAAAGGAAAAAAACCGAGAAAACTACCCCAGTATAACTTATAAATATGAATGTAAAAATCTATCACAAAATAATAGCAACATGCAACCAACAGAACTTTAAATGGATAATGCCATAAGCAAGTATCTCTACACCAGAAATTTCAGGTTGCTCAACATGTCAAAAGTAAGCAATGTATTCAACCACAATAATGGTGTGAAGTAAAAACACATAATCATATCAATGAATGCAAAACATCTACAATGAAAATCCAGTGTTATTTCATGAAAAACACTCAAGAAAGCAGGAATAAAAGGAAATTTGTTCACTATGGAAAAGAGTAGTACCAAAAGCCACAGCAAACATCATGCTCAATGTTAAAGACTGCAAGATTTACTCCTGAAATCAGGAACAAGGCCAGGAAGCTGGCCTTCATCACCGTTACTCAATAGTGTACTGGAAGTTCTACCCAGAATCTTGAGGAAAGAAAGAAAAGGCATCCATGGGTGAATGGAAAAATTAAAACCCTGTCTCTTCACAGAACATAGGTCACATCATCTTATATATAAAACTACCTATAATCAGCAAAGAAATTATTTGAGCTAATCAACTAATGAAGCAAAGTTACAGAACAAAATCTCAATTCATGAAAATCTACCTTATATGCATACGCTGGCAAAAAATAATCTGAAAAAGAATTTATGAGAACAGTTCCATTTTTAATAATGTCAACATCAATTTTTAGGAGTATATTTAATCAAGGTACAAGACTTGTTTTTATGTATGTAAAGTTATATGTTTGAAATTACTGGAGAGTCAATTACTTTTCAAAACATCATGTATGTCAACAGCATGCCAGAAAAGCAGAGAAAACATCAAACTTCCGTATAGAAGCCAAGCCTTACCCAGATCCAGTTCACCCAAAGTCCACATGTCATTTAGAGGCACTGTGGGAAGGTTATATTAGGAGCCGCTGTCCTCCGTGTTGTGGACGACCTGGATATGGTAGAAACAGTGGGATTTTTGAATTCCAATTTTCCACTTCATTCCACAAAAAAACTATTAGACCTAATAAATAAATTCAGTAAAGTTGCAAAATCAATACACAGAAATCAGTTGCATTTCTCAACACTAATAATGAACCATCAGAAAGAGAAAGAAAGCAACCCTATTTACAACTGCATCAAAAAGAACAAAATACCTGGGAATAAAGTCAACCAAGGAGGTGAAAGACCTGCACACTGAAAACTTGAAGACATTGAAAAACACACCAATAAATGGAAAGATATCCTGTTCTCATGGAATGGAACAATTAATAGTGTTAAAACATCCATGCTACCCAAAGCAGTGGACACAGTGAATGCAATCCCTCCCAAAATTCCATGGTATTTTCCCCCAAAACAGAGCAAATCCTCCTAATATCTGTGGGGAACCACAAAGGACCCCAAATAGCCAAAGAAACCCTGAAAAAAGAGAACGGGCTGGAGGCAACTCCCTCCCTGACGTCACACTCTGCTGAGAAGCTACAGTCACCAAAACAGTGTGGAACTGGCTCAAAACGGGCACAGGGACCAGAGGAACAGGACAGAGAGACCAGAATTCAACCCACACGGACGGGCTCGGTGAATTTAGGACACAGGGACCAAGGACACACCAAGGAGCACGACACTCCCCACGATAAATGGTGCTGGGAAAACTGGACGCCCCATAACTCACGCTGGCTACCCTGCACACAAACCTGACCAAACACCCAGCTTTCCACGCCAAGCCCTCCCTCGCTCACACGAAGACGGACCCCCTCAACGGTCAGCCGCCCCCAGGAAGCTTCTCCCCACTTTTCCTCACCGTCTCTTCACCTTTTCCTCAGGCACCACCTGGGTCCTCAGGAAACCTAGTTCCCCAGTCAGCGTGGACGCAGCCCCACTTTGTCCTGAAGCCGAAACCCCAGCGAGTCCTGAGGAGACGGGAGACCGAGCTCCTCTCAGCAGAGACGCTGAGCCGGGCGTCCTACCCGCAGGCCCCCGCCCCCGCGCCTGACGAGGCTCAACTCCTCTCAGCTGCCCTCACAATCGAGTTCGCAGGGAAGGAGCATGCGCTGTGGGTCAGAGAGGCGAACTCGGCGCCACCCTGTGGTCAGTGCAGGAAGTGCAGGCCGCGCCTCCCTCACAGGTCCCTGGAGGCAGGGTGCCCTACTGACAGGACTGCTGAATCCATGAAACTGGAAATTCAAACTAAAATGCAGTCTCTATCCCAAAAGTTTTCTAAAAGTAGTTAAGGAACAAGTAATTGGAAACCATTTGGAATGAAGTGAATGTAGATGCAAACTTTACAACTTATACCAAATTCACTCAAAGTTATTCAGAGGCAAATTTTATTTCAGTTTCTAATTCATTTTTGGCTGCGTTGGGTCTTCGTTGCTGCATATGGGCTTTCTCTAGTTGCGTCGAGCGGGGCTACTCTTCGTTGTGGTGCACAGGCTCCTCATTGCCGTGGCTTCTCATGTTGCGGAGCACGGGCTCTAGGCGCGCAGGCTTCAGTAGCTGTGCCGCGCAGGTTTGGTTGCTCTGCGGCGTGTGGGATCTTCCCGGACCAGGGCTCGAGCCCGTGTCCCCTGCATTGTCCCCACAGACAAATTTTAAATACAAAACTATTCAAGGGGCTTCCCTGGTGGCGCAGTGGTTGAGAATCTGCCTGCTAATGCAGGGGACACGGGTTCGAGCCCTGGTCCGGGAAGATCCCACATGCTGTGGAGCAACTAAGCCCGTGCACCACAACTACTGAGCCTGCGCTCTAGAACCCGCGAGCCACAACTGCTGAAGCCCACGCGCTTAGAGCCTGTACTCTGCAACAAGAGAAGCCACCGCAATGAGAAGCCCCCACTCGCCGCAACTAGAGAAAGCCTCCGTGCAGCAATGCAGACCCAACACAGCCAGAAATTAATTAATTAATTAATTAATTAATTAATTAATTAAGGAAAAAAAAAAGGCAGCACCTGGGGGCTGGCAGACTGATGCACCAAGTCTTACATCACGTCTACTTAGTATCCTGCATGTCAGGGCCATGCTGGACCTGGGGCTGCCCAGACAGAGTGGGGCCTGCATCACCCTTCCCAGGAGGGAGGGTGGAGGGAAACCCTGCATGACCTCTGAGGCCCTAAGAACCCTTGACTAAGGCTGAGCTCAATTTGAAACACTGGGTGACCAGAGCAGACATTTCATTCCTCTATCAATGAGAATCCAGCACTGGAGGAGCAGAAAACAATGGCCTCGCTCAACCTTGACGCTAATCCTGACATGGACCCTAACCCTAAACTCTGATCCTGACCCTAAGCCCTGACCTAACCTTAGCCTAACCCGTACCCTAAACCTGTACCTTACCCTAACCCATGCTCTACCCGTATCCTACCTGTACCCCAATTCTAACCCATACCCTAACACCCACTCTAACACAGAACCCTAACACCCACTCTAACACAGAACCCTAACACCCTGAGACCAAAACCATAAACCTTAACCAATAAGCAAAACTATAACCATAACCAAACCATAAAATAGATTCATTAACCATACCCATAAATAACTCATTAACCAGAAAACTTAAACCATAACAGCAACCATAAACCATCCACAGCCCCAACCCTCACACCAGCCCCAGCCCTAATGCTAACCCTCCAAACCACTTACACCAAGCCAAGTCTAGTCAGATTATACAAATACATCTTGGAAAAGAAAACTGGGGAATTCTCTGGTGGCCCAGTGGTTAGGACTCTGTGCTTTCACTGCCAAGGGCTCGGGTTCGATCCCTGACTGGGGAACTAAGATCCCACAAGCCACGGGATGGGGCCAAAATAAATAAATAATTAAAATGAAATAAAACCACTATTTTAAAAAAGATTTTAAAAAGAAAGGAAAAAAACCGAGAAAACTACCCCAGTATAACTTATAAATATGAATGTAAAAATCTATCACAAAATAATAGCAACATGCAACCAACAGAACTTTAAATGGATAATGCCATAAGCAAGTATCTCTACACCAGAAATTTCAGGTTGCTCAACATGTCAAAAGTAAGCAATGTATTCAACCACAATAATGGTGTGAAGTAAAAACACATAATCATATCAATGAATGCAAAACATCTACAATGAAAATCCAGTGTTATTTCATGAAAAACACTCAAGAAAGCAGGAATAAAAGGAAATTTGTTCACTATGGAAAAGAGTAGTACCAAAAGCCACAGCAAACATCATGCTCAATGTTAAAGACTGCAAGATTTACTCCTGAAATCAGGAACAAGGCCAGGAAGCTGGCCTTCATCACCGTTACTCAATAGTGTACTGGAAGTTCTACCCAGAATCTTGAGGAAAGAAAGAAAAGGCATCCATGGGTGAATGGAAAAATTAAAACCCTGTCTCTTCACAGAACATAGGTCACATCATCTTATATATAAAACTACCTATAATCAGCAAAGAAATTATTTGAGCTAATCAACTAATGAAGCAAAGTTACAGAACAAAATCTCAATTCATGAAAATCTACCTTATATGCATACGCTGGCAAAAAATAATCTGAAAAAGAATTTATGAGAACAGTTCCATTTTTAATAATGTCAACATCAATTTTTAGGAGTATATTTAATCAAGGTACAAGACTTGTTTTTATGTATGTAAAGTTATATGTTTGAAATTACTGGAGAGTCAATTACTTTTCAAAACATCATGTATGTCAACAGCATGCCAGAAAAGCAGAGAAAACATCAAACTTCCGTATAGAAGCCAAGCCTTACCCAGATCCAGTTCACCCAAAGTCCACATGTCATTTAGAGGCACTGTGGGAAGGTTATATTAGGAGCCGCTGTCCTCCGTGTTGTGGACGACCTGGATATGGTAGAAACAGTGGGATTTTTGAATTCCAATTTTCCACTTCATTCCACAAAAAAACTATTAGACCTAATAAATAAATTCAGTAAAGTTGCAAAATCAATACACAGAAATCAGTTGCATTTCTCAACACTAATAATGAACCATCAGAAAGAGAAAGAAAGCAACCCTATTTACAACTGCATCAAAAAGAACAAAATACCTGGGAATAAAGTCAACCAAGGAGGTGAAAGACCTGCACACTGAAAACTTGAAGACATTGAAAAACACACCAATAAATGGAAAGATATCCTGTTCTCATGGAATGGAACAATTAATAGTGTTAAAACATCCATGCTACCCAAAGCAGTGGACACAGTGAATGCAATCCCTCCCAAAATTCCATGGTATTTTCCCCCAAAACAGAGCAAATCCTCCTAATATCTGTGGGGAACCACAAAGGACCCCAAATAGCCAAAGAAACCCTGAAAAAAGAGAACGGGCTGGAGGCAACTCCCTCCCTGACGTCACACTCTGCTGAGAAGCTACAGTCACCAAAACAGTGTGGAACTGGCTCAAAACGGGCACAGGGACCAGAGGAACAGGACAGAGAGACCAGAATTCAACCCACACGGACGGGCTCGGTGAATTTAGGACACAGGGACCAAGGACACACCAAGGAGCACGACACTCCCCACGATAAATGGTGCTGGGAAAACTGGACGCCCCATAACTCACGCTGGCTACCCTGCACACAAACCTGACCAAACACCCAGCTTTCCACGCCAAGCCCTCCCTCGCTCACACGAAGACGGACCCCCTCAACGGTCAGCCGCCCCCAGGAAGCTTCTCCCCACTTTTCCTCACCGTCTCTTCACCTTTTCCTCAGGCACCACCTGGGTCCTCAGGAAACCTAGTTCCCCAGTCAGCGTGGACGCAGCCCCACTTTGTCCTGAAGCCGAAACCCCAGCGAGTCCTGAGGAGACGGGAGACCGAGCTCCTCTCAGCAGAGACGCTGAGCCGGGCGTCCTACCCGAAGGCCCCCGCCCCCGCGCCTGACGAGGCTCAACTCCTCTCAGCTGCCCTCACAATCCAGTTCGCAGGGAAGGAGCATGCGCTGTGGGTCAGAGAGGCGAACTCGGCGCCACCCTGTGGTCAGTGCAGGAAGTGCAGGCCGCGCCTCCCTCACAGGTCCCTGGAGGCAGCGTGCCCTACTGACAGGACTGCTGAATCCAGGAAACTGGAAATTCAAACTAAAATGCAGTCTCTATCCCAAAAGTTTTCTAAAAGTAGTTAAGGAACAAGTAATTGGAAACCATTTGGAATGAAGTGAATGTAGATGCAAACTTTACAACTTATACCAAATTCACTCAAAGTTATTCAGAGGCAAATTTTATTTTAGTTTCTAATTCATTTTTGGCTGCGTTGGGTCTTCGTTGCTGCATATGGGCTTTCTCTAGTTGCGTCGAGCGGGGCTACTCTTCGTTGTGGTGCACAGGCTCCTCATTGCCGTGGCTTCTCATGTTGCGGAGCACGGGCTCTAGGCGCGCAGGCTTCAGTAGCTGTGCCGCGCAGGTTTGGTTGCTCTGCGGCGTGTGGGATCTTCCCGGACCAGGGCTCGAGCCCGTGTCCCCTGCATTGTCCCCACAGACAAATTTTAAATACAAAACTATTCAAGGGGCTTCCCTGGTGGCGCAGTGGTTGAGAATCTGCCTGCTAATGCAGGGGACACGGGTTCGAGCCCTGGTCCGGGAAGATCCCACATGCTGTGGAGCAACTAAGCCCGTGCACCACAACTACTGAGCCTGCGCTCTAGAACCCGCGAGCCACAACTGCTGAAGCCCACGCGCTTAGAGCCTGTACTCTGCAACAAGAGAAGCCACCGCAATGAGAAGCCCCCACTCGCCGCAACTAGAGAAAGCCTCCGTGCAGCAATGCAGACCCAACACAGCCAGAAATTAATTAATTAATTTATTAATTAATTAAGGAAAAAAAAAAAGGCAGCACCTGGGGGCTGGCAGACTGATGCACCAAGTCTTACATCACGTCTACTTAGTATCCTGCATGTCAGGGCCATGCTGGACCTGGGGCTGCCCAGACAGAGTGGGGCCTGCATCACCCTTCCCAGGAGGGAGGGTGGAGGGAAACCCTGCATGACCTCTGAGGCCCTAAGAACCCTTGACTAAGGCTGAGCTCAATTTGAAACACTGGGTGACCAGAGCAGACATTTCATTCCTCTATCAATGAGAATCCAGCACTGGAGGAGCAGAAAACAATGGCCTCGCTCAACCTTGACGCTAATCCTGACATGGACCCTAACCCTAAACTCTGATCCTGACCCTAAGCCCTGACCTAACCTTAGCCTAACCCGTACCCTAAACCTGTACCTTACCCTAACCCATGCTCTACCCGTAGCCTACCTGTACCCCAATTCTAACCCATACCCTAACACCCACTCTAACACAGAACCCTAACACCCACTCTAACACAGAACCCTAACACCCTGAGACCAAAACCATAAACCTTAACCAATAAGCAAAACTATAACCATAACCAAACCATAAAATAGATTCATTAACCATACCCATAAATAACTCATTAACCAGAAAACTTAAACCATAACAGCAACCATAAACCATCCACAGCCCCAACCCTCACACCAGCCCCAGCCCTAATGCTAACCCTCCAAACCACTTACACCAAGCCAAGTCTAGTCAGATTATACAAATACATCTTGGAAAAGAAAACTGGGGAATTCTCTGGTGGCCCAGTGGTTAGGACTCTGTGCTTTCACTGCCAAGGGCTCGGGTTCGATCCCTGACTGGGGAACTAAGATCCCACAAGCCACGGGATGGGGCCAAAATCAATAAATAATTAAAATGAAATAAAACCACTATTTTAAAAAAGATTTTAAAAATAAAGGAAAAAAACCGAGAAAACTACCCCAGTATAACTTATAAATATGAATGTAAAAATCTATCACAAAATAATAGCATCATGCAACCAACAGAACTTTAAATGCATAATGCCATAAGCAAGTATCTCTACACCAGAAATTTCAGGTTGCTCAACATGTCAAAAGTAAGCAATGTATTCAACCACAATAATGGTGTGAAGTAAAAACACATAATCATATCAATGAATGCAAAACATCTACAATGAAAATCCAGTGTTATTTCATGAAAAACACTCAAGAAAGCAGGAATAAAAGGAAATTTGTTCACTATGGAAAAGAGTAGTACCAAAAGCCACAGCAAACATCATGCTCAATGTTAAAGACTGCAAGATTTACTCCTGAAATCAGGAACAAGGCAAGCAAGCTGGCCTTCATCACCGTTACTCAACAGTGTACTGGAAGTTCTACCCAGAATCTTGAGGAAAGAAAGAAAAGGCATCCATGGGTGAATGGAAAAATTAAAACCCTGTCTCTTCACAGAACATAGGTCACATCATCTTATATATAAAACTACCTATAATCAGCAAAGAAATTATTTGAGCTAATCAACTAATGAAGCAAAGTTACAGAACAAAATCTCAATTCATGAAAATCTACCTTATATGCATACGCTGGCAAAAAATAATCTGAAAAAGAATTTATGAGAACAGTTCCATTTTTAATAATGTCAACATCAATTTTTAGGAGTATATTTAATCAAGGTACAAGACTTGTTTTTATGTATGTAAAGTTATATGTTTGAAATTACTGGAGAGTCAATTACTTTTCAAAACATCATGTATGTCAACAGCATGCCAGAAAAGCAGAGAAAACATCAAACTTCCGTATAGAAGCCAAGCCTTACCCAGATCCAGTTCACCCAAAGTCCACATGTCATTTAGAGGCACTGTGGGAAGGTTATATTAGGAGCCGCTGTCCTCCGTGTTGTGGACGACCTGGATATGGTAGAAACAGTGGGATTTTTGAATTCCAATTTTCCACTTCATTCCACAAAAAAACTATTAGACCTAATAAATAAATTCAGTAAAGTTGCAAAATCAATACACAGAAATCAGTTGCATTTCTCAACACTAATAATGAACCATCAGAAAGAGAAAGAAAGCAACCCTATTTACAACTGCATCAAAAAGAACAAAATACCTGGGAATAAAGTCAACCAAGGAGGTGAAAGACCTGCACACTGAAAACTTGAAGACATTGAAAAACACACCAATAAATGGAAAGATATCCTGTTCTCATGGAATGGAACAATTAATATTGTTAAAACATCCATGCTACCCAAAGCAGTGGACACAGTGAATGCAATCCCTCCCAAAATTCCATGGTATTTTCCCCCAAAACAGAGCAAATCCTCCTAATATCTGTGGGGAACCACAAAGGACCCCAAATAGCCAAAGAAACCCTGAAAAAAGAGAACGGGCTGGAGGCAACTCCCTCCCTGACGTCACACTCTGCTGAGAAGCTACAGTCACCAAAACAGTGTGGAACTGGCTCAAAACGGGCACAGGGACCAGAGGAACAGGACAGAGAGACCAGAATTCAACCCACACGGACGGGCTCGGTGAATTTAGGACACAGGGACCAAGGACACACCAAGGAGCACGACACTCCCCACGATAAATGGTGCTGGGAAAACTGGACGCCCCATAACTCACGCTGGCTACCCTGCACACAAACCTGACCAAACACCCAGCTTTCCACGCCAAGCCCTCCCTCGCTCACACGAAGACGGACCCCCTCAACGGTCAGCCGCCCCCAGGAAGCTTCTCCCCACTTTTCCTCACCGTCTCTTCACCTTTTCCTCAGGCATCACCTGGGTCCTCAGGAAACCTAGTTCCCCAGTCAGCGTGGACGCAGCCCCACTTTGTCCTGAAGCCGAAACCCCAGCGAGTCCTGAGGAGACGGGAGACCGAGCTCCTCTCAGCAGAGACGCTGAGCCGGGCGTCCTACCCGAAGGCCCCCGCCCCCGCGCCTGACGAGGCTCAACTCCTCTCAGCTGCCCTCACAATCGAGTTCGCAGGGAAGGAGCATGCGCTGTGGGTCAGAGAGGCGAACTCGGCGCCACCCTGTGGTCAGTGCAGGAAGTGCAGGCCGCGCCTCCCTCACAGGTCCCTGGAGGCAGGGTGCCCTACTGACAGGACTGCTGAATCCATGAAACTGGAAATTCAAACTAAAATGCAGTCTCTATCCCAAAAGTTTTCTAAAAGTAGTTAAGGAACAAGTAATTGGAAACCATTTGGAATGAAGTGAATGTAGATGCAAACTTTACAACTTATACCAAATTCACTCAAAGTTATTCAGAGGCAAATTTTATTTCAGTTTCTAATTCATTTTTGGCTGCGTTGGGTCTTCGTTGCTGCATATGGGCTTTCTCTAGTTGCGTCGAGCGGGGCTACTCTTCGTTGTGGTGCACAGGCTCCTCATTGCCGTGGCTTCTCATGTTGCGGAGCACGGGCTCTAGGCGCGCAGGCTTCAGTAGCTGTGCCGCGCAGGTTTGGTTGCTCTGCGGCGTGTGGGATCTTCCCGGACCAGGGCTCGAGCCCGTGTCCCCTGCATTGTCCCCACAGACAAATTTTAAATACAAAACTATTCAAGGGGCTTCCCTGGTGGCGCAGTGGTTGAGAATCTGCCTGCTAATGCAGGGGACACGGGTTCGAGCCCTGGTCCGGGAAGATCCCACATGCTGTGGAGCAACTAAGCCCGTGCACCACAACTACTGAGCCTGCGCTCTAGAACCCGCGAGCCACAACTGCTGAAGCCCACGCGCTTAGAGCCTGTACTCTGCAACAAGAGAAGCCACCGCAATGAGAAGCCCCCACTCGCCGCAACTAGAGAAAGCCTCCGTGCAGCAATGCAGACCCAACACAGCCAGAAATTAATTAATTAATTAATTAATTAATTAATTAATTAAGGAAAAAAAAAAGGCAGCACCTGGGGGCTGGCAGACTGATGCACCAAGTCTTACATCACGTCTACTTAGTATCCTGCATGTCAGGGCCATGCTGGACCTGGGGCTGCCCAGACAGAGTGGGGCCTGCATCACCCTTCCCAGGAGGGAGGGTGGAGGGAAACCCTGCATGACCTCTGAGGCCCTAAGAACCCTTGACTAAGGCTGAGCTCAATTTGAAACACTGGGTGACCAGAGCAGACATTTCATTCCTCTATCAATGAGAATCCAGCACTGGAGGAGCAGAAAACAATGGCCTCGCTCAACCTTGACGCTAATCCTGACATGGACCCTAACCCTAAACTCTGATCCTGACCCTAAGCCCTGACCTAACCTTAGCCTAACCCGTACCCTAAACCTGTACCTTACCCTAACCCATGCTCTACCCGTATCCTACCTGTACCCCAATTCTAACCCATACCCTAACACCCACTCTAACACAGAACCCTAACACCCACTCTAACACAGAACCCTAACACCCTGAGACCAAAACCATAAACCTTAACCAATAAGCAAAACTATAACCATAACCAAACCATAAAATAGATTCATTAACCATACCCATAAATAACTCATTAACCAGAAAACTTAAACCATAACAGCAACCATAAACCATCCACAGCCCCAACCCTCACACCAGCCCCAGCCCTAATGCTAACCCTCCAAACCACTTACACCAAGCCAAGTCTAGTCAGATTATACAAATACATCTTGGAAAAGAAAACTGGGGAATTCTCTGGTGGCCCAGTGGTTAGGACTCTGTGCTTTCACTGCCAAGGGCTCGGGTTCGATCCCTGACTGGGGAACTAAGATCCCACAAGCCACGGGATGGGGCCAAAATCAATAAATAATTAAAATGAAATAAAACCACTATTTTAAAAAAGATTTTAAAAAGAAAGGAAAAAAACCGAGAAAACTACCCCAGTATAACTTATAAATATGAATGTAAAAATCTATCACAAAATAATAGCAACATGCAACCAACAGAACTTTAAATGGATAATGCCATAAGCAAGTATCTCTACACCAGAAATTTCAGGTTGCTCAACATGTCAAAAGTAAGCAATGTATTCAACCACAATAATGGTGTGAAGTAAAAACACATAATCATATCAATGAATGCAAAACATCTACAATGAAAATCCAGTGTTATTTCATGAAAAACACTCAAGAAAGCAGGAATAAAAGGAAATTTGTTCACTATGGAAAAGAGTAGTACCAAAAGCCACAGCAAACATCATGCTCAATGTTAAAGACTGCAAGATTTACTCCTGAAATCAGGAACAAGGCCAGGAAGCTGGCCTTCATCACCGTTACTCAATAGTGTACTGGAAGTTCTACCCAGAATCTTGAGGAAAGAAAGAAAAGGCATCCATGGGTGAATGGAAAAATTAAAACCCTGTCTCTTCACAGAACATAGGTCACATCATCTTATATATAAAACTACCTATAATCAGCAAAGAAATTATTTGAGCTAATCAACTAATGAAGCAAAGTTACAGAACAAAATCTCAATTCATGAAAATCTACCTTATATGCATACGCTGGCAAAAAATAATCTGAAAAAGAATTTATGAGAACAGTTCCATTTTTAATAATGTCAACATCAATTTTTAGGAGTATATTTAATCAAGGTACAAGACTTGTTTTTATGTATGTAAAGTTATATGTTTGAAATTACTGGAGAGTCAATTACTTTTCAAAACATCATGTATGTCAACAGCATGCCAGAAAAGCAGAGAAAACATCAAACTTCCGTATAGAAGCCAAGCCTTACCCAGATCCAGTTCACCCAAAGTCCACATGTCATTTAGAGGCACTGTGGGAAGGTTATATTAGGAGCCGCTGTCCTCCGTGTTGTGGACGACCTGGATATGGTAGAAACAGTGGGATTTTTGAATTCCAATTTTCCACTTCATTCCACAAAAAAACTATTAGACCTAATAAATAAATTCAGTAAAGTTGCAAAATCAATACACAGAAATCAGTTGCATTTCTCAACACTAATAATGAACCATCAGAAAGAGAAAGAAAGCAACCCTATTTACAACTGCATCAAAAAGAACAAAATACCTGGGAATAAAGTCAACCAAGGAGGTGAAAGACCTGCACACTGAAAACTTGAAGACATTGAAAAACACACCAATAAATGGAAAGATATCCTGTTCTCATGGAATGGAACAATTAATAGTGTTAAAACATCCATGCTACCCAAAGCAGTGGACACAGTGAATGCAATCCCTCCCAAAATTCCATGGTATTTTCCCCCAAAACAGAGCAAATCCTCCTAATATCTGTGGGGAACCACAAAGGACCCCAAATAGCCAAAGAAACCCTGAAAAAAGAGAACGGGCTGGAGGCAACTCCCTCCCTGACGTCACACTCTGCTGAGAAGCTACAGTCACCAAAACAGTGTGGAACTGGCTCAAAACGGGCACAGGGACCAGAGGAACAGGACAGAGAGACCAGAATTCAACCCACACGGACGGGCTCGGTGAATTTAGGACACAGGGACCAAGGACACACCAAGGAGCACGACACTCCCCACGATAAATGGTGCTGGGAAAACTGGACGCCCCATAACTCACGCTGGCTACCCTGCACACAAACCTGACCAAACACCCAGCTTTCCACGCCAAGCCCTCCCTCGCTCACACGAAGACGGACCCCCTCAACGGTCAGCCGCCCCCAGGAAGCTTCTCCCCACTTTTCCTCACCGTCTCTTCACCTTTTCCTCAGGCACCACCTGGGTCCTCAGGAAACCTAGTTCCCCAGTCAGCGTGGACGCAGCCCCACTTTGTCCTGAAGCCGAAACCCCAGCGAGTCCTGAGGAGACGGGAGACCGAGCTCCTCTCAGCAGAGACGCTGAGCCGGGCGTCCTACCCGCAGGCCCCCGCCCCCGCGCCTGACGAGGCTCAACTCCTCTCAGCTGCCCTCACAATCGAGTTCGCAGGGAAGGAGCATGCGCTGTGGGTCAGAGAGGCGAACTCGGCGCCACCCTGTGGTCAGTGCAGGAAGTGCAGGCCGCGCCTCCCTCACAGGTCCCTGGAGGCAGGGTGCCCTACTGACAGGACTGCTGAATCCATGAAACTGGAAATTCAAACTAAAATGCAGTCTCTATCCCAAAAGTTTTCTAAAAGTAGTTAAGGAACAAGTAATTGGAAACCATTTGGAATGAAGTGAATGTAGATGCAAACTTTACAACTTATACCAAATTCACTCAAAGTTATTCAGAGGCAAATTTTATTTTAGTTTCTAATTCATTTTTGGCTGCGTTGGGTCTTCGTTGCTGCATATGGGCTTTCTCTAGTTGCGTCGAGCGGGGCTACTCTTCGTTGTGGTGCACAGGCTCCTCATTGCCGTGGCTTCTCATGTTGCGGAGCACGGGCTCTAGGCGCGCAGGCTTCAGTAGCTGTGCCGCGCAGGTTTGGTTGCTCTGCGGCGTGTGGGATCTTCCCGGACCAGGGCTCGAGCCCGTGTCCCCTGCATTGTCCCCACAGACAAATTTTAAATACAAAACTATTCAAGGGGCTTCCCTGGTGGCGCAGTGGTTGAGAATCTGCCTGCTAATGCAGGGGACACGGGTTCGAGCCCTGGTCCGGGAAGATCCCACATGCTGTGGAGCAACTAAGCCCGTGCACCACAACTACTGAGCCTGCGCTCTAGAACCCGCGAGCCACAACTGCTGAAGCCCACGCGCTTAGAGCCTGTACTCTGCAACAAGAGAAGCCACCGCAATGAGAAGCCCCCACTCGCCGCAACTAGAGAAAGCCTCCGTGCAGCAATGCAGACCCAACACAGCCAGAAATTAATTAATTAATTAATTAATTAATTAATTAAGGAAAAAAAAAAGGCAGCACCTGGGGGCTGGCAGACTGATGCACCAAGTCTTACATCACGTCTACTTAGTATCCTGCATGTCAGGGCCATGCTGGACCTGGGGCTGCCCAGACAGAGTGGGGCCTGCATCACCCTTCCCAGGAGGGAGGGTGGAGGGAAACCCTGCATGACCTCTGAGGCCCTAAGAACCCTTGACTAAGGCTGAGCTCAATTTGAAACACTGGGTGACCAGAGCAGACATTTCATTCCTCTATCAATGAGAATCCAGCACTGGAGGAGCAGAAAACAATGGCCTCGCTCAACCTTGACGCTAATCCTGACATGGACCCTAACCCTAAACTCTGATCCTGACCCTAAGCCCTGACCTAACCTTAGCCTAACCCGTACCCTAAACCTGTACCTTACCCTAACCCATGCTCTACCCGTATCCTACCTGTACCCCAATTCTAACCCATACCCTAACACCCACTCTAACACAGAACCCTAACACCCACTCTAACACAGAACCCTAACACCCTGAGACCAAAACCATAAACCTTAACCAATAAGCAAAACTATAACCATAACCAAACCATAAAATAGATTCATTAACCATACCCATAAATAACTCATTAACCAGAAAACTTAAACCATAACAGCAACCATAAACCATCCACAGCCCCAACCCTCACACCAGCCCCAGCCCTAATGCTAACCCTCCAAACCACTTACACCAAGCCAAGTCTAGTCAGATTATACAAATACATCTTGGAAAAGAAAACTGGGGAATTCTCTGGTGGCCCAGTGGTTAGGACTCTGTGCTTTCACTGCCAAGGGCTCGGGTTCGATCCCTGACTGGGGAACTAAGATCCCACAAGCCACGGGATGGGGCCAAAATCAATAAATAATTAAAATGAAATAAAACCACTATTTTAAAAAAGATTTTAAAAATAAAGGAAAAAAACCGAGAAAACTACCCCAGTATAACTTATAAATATGAATGTAAAAATCTATCACAAAATAATAGCAACATGCAACCAACAGAACTTTAAATGGATAATGCCATAAGCAAGTATCTCTACACCAGAAATTTCAGGTTGCTCAACATGTCAAAAGTAAGCAATGTATTCAACCACAATAATGGTGTGAAGTAAAAACACATAATCATATCAATGAATGCAAAACATCTACAATGAAAATCCAGTGTTATTTCATGAAAAACACTCAAGAAAGCAGGAATAAAAGGAAATTTGTTCACTATGGAAAAGAGTAGTACCAAAAGCCACAGCAAACATCATGCTCAATGTTAAAGACTGCAAGATTTACTCCTGAAATCAGGAACAAGGCCAGGAAGCTGGCCTTCATCACCGTTACTCAATAGTGTACTGGAAGTTCTACCCAGAATCTTGAGGAAAGAAAGAAAAGGCATCCATGGGTGAATGGAAAAATTAAAACCCTGTCTCTTCACAGAACATAGGTCACATCATCTTATATATAAAACTACCTATAATCAGCAAAGAAATTATTTGAGCTAATCAACTAATGAAGCAAAGTTACAGAACAAAATCTCAATTCATGAAAATCTACCTTATATGCATACGCTGGCAAAAAATAATCTGAAAAAGAATTTATGAGAACAGTTCCATTTTTAATAATGTCAACATCAATTTTTAGGAGTATATTTAATCAAGGTACAAGACTTGTTTTTATGTATGTAAAGTTATATGTTTGAAATTACTGGAGAGTCAATTACTTTTCAAAACATCATGTATGTCAACAGCATGCCAGAAAAGCAGAGAAAACATCAAACTTCCGTATAGAAGCCAAGCCTTACCCAGATCCAGTTCACCCAAAGTCCACATGTCATTTAGAGGCACTGTGGGAAGGTTATATTAGGAGCCGCTGTCCTCCGTGTTGTGGACGACCTGGATATGGTAGAAACAGTGGGATTTTTGAATTCCAATTTTCCACTTCATTCCACAAAAAAACTATTAGACCTAATAAATAAATTCAGTAAAGTTGCAAAATCAATACACAGAAATCAGTTGCATTTCTCAACACTAATAATGAACCATCAGAAAGAGAAAGAAAGCAACCCTATTTACAACTGCATCAAAAAGAACAAAATACCTGGGAATAAAGTCAACCAAGGAGGTGAAAGACCTGCACACTGAAAACTTGAAGACATTGAAAAACACACCAATAAATGGAAAGATATCCTGTTCTCATGGAATGGAACAATTAATAGTGTTAAAACATCCATGCTACCCAAAGCAGTGGACACAGTGAATGCAATCCCTCCCAAAATTCCATGGTATTTTCCCCCAAAACAGAGCAAATCCTCCTAATATCTGTGGGGAACCACAAAGGACCCCAAATAGCCAAAGAAACCCTGAAAAAAGAGAACGGGCTGGAGGCAACTCCCTCCCTGACGTCACACTCTGCTGAGAAGCTACAGTCACCAAAACAGTGTGGAACTGGCTCAAAACGGGCACAGGGACCAGAGGAACAGGACAGAGAGACCAGAATTCAACCCACACGGACGGGCTCGGTGAATTTAGGACACAGGGACCAAGGACACACCAAGGAGCACGACACTCCCCACGATAAATGGTGCTGGGAAAACTGGACGCCCCATAACTCACGCTGGCTACCCTGCACACAAACCTGACCAAACACCCAGCTTTCCACGCCAAGCCCTCCCTCGCTCACACGAAGACGGACCCCCTCAACGGTCAGCCGCCCCCAGGAAGCTTCTCCCCACTTTTCCTCACCGTCTCTTCACCTTTTCCTCAGGCACCACCTGGGTCCTCAGGAAACCTAGTTCCCCAGTCAGCGTGGACGCAGCCCCACTTTGTCCTGAAGCCGAAACCCCAGCGAGTCCTGAGGAGACGGGAGACCGAGCTCCTCTCAGCAGAGACGCTGAGCCGGGCGTCCTACCCGCAGGCCCCCGCCCCCGCGCCTGACGAGGCTCAACTCCTCTCAGCTGCCCTCACAATCCAGTTCGCAGGGAAGGAGCATGCGCTGTGGGTCAGAGAGGCGAACTCGGCGCCACCCTGTGGTCAGTGCAGGAAGTGCAGGCCGCGCCTCCCTCACAGGTCCCTGGAGGCAGCGTGCCCTACTGACAGGACTGCTGAATCCAGGAAACTGGAAATTCAAACTAAAATGCAGTCTCTATCCCAAAAGTTTTCTAAAAGTAGTTAAGGAACAAGTAATTGGAAACCATTTGGAATGAAGTGAATGTAGATGCAAACTTTACAACTTATACCAAATTCACTCAAAGTTATTCAGAGGCAAATTTTATTTCAGTTTCTAATTCATTTTTGGCTGCGTTGGGTCTTCGTTGCTGCATATGGGCTTTCTCTAGTTGCGTCGAGCGGGGCTACTCTTCGTTGTGGTGCACAGGCTCCTCATTGCCGTGGCTTCTCATGTTGCGGAGCACGGGCTCTAGGCGCGCAGGCTTCAGTAGCTGTGCCGCGCAGGTTTGGTTGCTCTGCGGCGTGTGGGATCTTCCCGGACCAGGGCTCGAGCCCGTGTCCCCTGCATTGTCCCCACAGACAAATTTTAAATACAAAACTATTCAAGGGGCTTCCCTGGTGGCGCAGTGGTTGAGAATCTGCCTGCTAATGCAGGGGACACGGGTTCGAGCCCTGGTCCGGGAAGATCCCACATGCTGTGGAGCAACTAAGCCCGTGCACCACAACTACTGAGCCTGCGCTCTAGAACCCGCGAGCCACAACTGCTGAAGCCCACGCGCTTAGAGCCTGTACTCTGCAACAAGAGAAGCCACCGCAATGAGAAGCCCCCACTCGCCGCAACTAGAGAAAGCCTCCGTGCAGCAATGCAGACCCAACACAGCCAGAAATTAATTAATTAATTAATTAATTAATTAAGGAAAAAAAAAAAGGCAGCACCTGGGGGCTGGCAGACTGATGCACCAAGTCTTACATCACGTCTACTTAGTATCCTGCATGTCAGGGCCATGCTGGACCTGGGGCTGCCCAGACAGAGTGGGGCCTGCATCACCCTTCCCAGGAGGGAGGGTGGAGGGAAACCCTGCATGACCTCTGAGGCCCTAAGAACCCTTGACTAAGGCTGAGCTCAATTTGAAACACTGGGTGACCAGAGCAGACATTTCATTCCTCTATCAATGAGAATCCAGCACTGGAGGAGCAGAAAACAATGGCCTCGCTCAACCTTGACGCTAATCCTGACATGGACCCTAACCCTAAACTCTGATCCTGACCCTAAGCCCTGACCTAACCTTAGCCTAACCCGTACCCTAAACCTGTACCTTACCCTAACCCATGCTCTACCCGTAGCCTACCTGTACCCCAATTCTAACCCATACCCTAACACCCACTCTAACACAGAACCCTAACACCCACTCTAACACAGAACCCTAACACCCTGAGACCAAAACCATAAACCTTAACCAATAAGCAAAACTATAACCATAACCAAACCATAAAATAGATTCATTAACCATACCCATAAATAACTCATTAACCAGAAAACTTAAACCATAACAGCAACCATAAACCATCCACAGCCCCAACCCTCACACCAGCCCCAGCCCTAATGCTAACCCTCCAAACCACTTACACCAAGCCAAGTCTAGTCAGATTATACAAATACATCTTGGAAAAGAAAACTGGGGAATTCTCTGGTGGCCCAGTGGTTAGGACTCTGTGCTTTCACTGCCAAGGGCTCGGGTTCGATCCCTGACTGGGGAACTAAGATCCCACAAGCCACGGGATGGGGCCAAAATCAATAAATAATTAAAATGAAATAAAACCACTATTTTAAAAAAGATTTTAAAAATAAAGGAAAAAAACCGAGAAAACTACCCCAGTATAACTTATAAATATGAATGTAAAAATCTATCACAAAATAATAGCATCATGCAACCAACAGAACTTTAAATGCATAATGCCATAAGCAAGTATCTCTACACCAGAAATTTCAGGTTGCTCAACATGTCAAAAGTAAGCAATGTATTCAACCACAATAATGGTGTGAAGTAAAAACACATAATCATATCAATGAATGCAAAACATCTACAATGAAAATCCAGTGTTATTTCATGAAAAACACTCAAGAAAGCAGGAATAAAAGGAAATTTGTTCACTATGGAAAAGAGTAGTACCAAAAGCCACAGCAAACATCATGCTCAATGTTAAAGACTGCAAGATTTACTCCTGAAATCAGGAACAAGGCCAGGAAGCTGGCCTTCATCACCGTTACTCAACAGTGTACTGGAAGTTCTACCCAGAATCTTGAGGAAAGAAAGAAAAGGCATCCATGGGTGAATGGAAAAATTAAAACCCTGTCTCTTCACAGAACATAGGTCACATCATCTTATATATAAAACTACCTATAATCAGCAAAGAAATTATTTGAGCTAATCAACTAATGAAGCAAAGTTACAGAACAAAATCTCAATTCATGAAAATCTACCTTATATGCATACGCTGGCAAAAAATAATCTGAAAAAGAATTTATGAGAACAGTTCCATTTTTAATAATGTCAACATCAATTTTTAGGAGTATATTTAATCAAGGTACAAGACTTGTTTTTATGTATGTAAAGTTATATGTTTGAAATTACTGGAGAGTCAATTACTTTTCAAAACATCATGTATGTCAACAGCATGCCAGAAAAGCAGAGAAAACATCAAACTTCCGTATAGAAGCCAAGCCTTACCCAGATCCAGTTCACCCAAAGTCCACATGTCATTTAGAGGCACTGTGGGAAGGTTATATTAGGAGCCGCTGTCCTCCGTGTTGTGGACGACCTGGATATGGTAGAAACAGTGGGATTTTTGAATTCCAATTTTCCACTTCATTCCACAAAAAAACTATTAGACCTAATAAATAAATTCAGTAAAGTTGCAAAATCAATACACAGAAATCAGTTGCATTTCTCAACACTAATAATGAACCATCAGAAAGAGAAAGAAAGCAACCCTATTTACAACTGCATCAAAAAGAACAAAATACCTGGGAATAAAGTCAACCAAGGAGGTGAAAGACCTGCACACTGAAAACTTGAAGACATTGAAAAACACACCAATAAATGGAAAGATATCCTGTTCTCATGGAATGGAACAATTAATAGTGTTAAAACATCCATGCTACCCAAAGCAGTGGACACAGTGAATGCAATCCCTCCCAAAATTCCATGGTATTTTCCCCCAAAACAGAGCAAATCCTCCTAATATCTGTGGGGAACCACAAAGGACCCCAAATAGCCAAAGAAACCCTGAAAAAAGAGAACGGGCTGGAGGCAACTCCCTCCCTGACGTCACACTCTGCTGAGAAGCTACAGTCACCAAAACAGTGTGGAACTGGCTCAAAACGGGCACAGGGACCAGAGGAACAGGACAGAGAGACCAGAATTCAACCCACACGGACGGGCTCGGTGAATTTAGGACACAGGGACCAAGGACACACCAAGGAGCACGACACTCCCCACGATAAATGGTGCTGGGAAAACTGGACGCCCCATAACTCACGCTGGCTACCCTGCACACAAACCTGACCAAACACCCAGCTTTCCACGCCAAGCCCTCCCTCGCTCACACGAAGACGGACCCCCTCAACGGTCAGCCGCCCCCAGGAAGCTTCTCCCCACTTTTCCTCACCGTCTCTTCACCTTTTCCTCAGGCACCACCTGGGTCCTCAGGAAACCTAGTTCCCCAGTCAGCGTGGACGCAGCCCCACTTTGTCCTGAAGCCGAAACCCCAGCGAGTCCTGAGGAGACGGGAGACCGAGCTCCTCTCAGCAGAGACGCTGAGCCGGGCGTCCTACCCGAAGGCCCCCGCCCCCGCGCCTGACGAGGCTCAACTCCTCTCAGCTGCCCTCACAATCCAGTTCGCAGGGAAGGAGCATGCGCTGTGGGTCAGAGAGGCGAACTCGGCGCCACCCTGTGGTCAGTGCAGGAAGTGCAGGCCGCGCCTCCCTCACAGGTCCCTGGAGGCAGCGTGCCCTACTGACAGGACTGCTGAATCCAGGAAACTGGAAATTCAAACTAAAATGCAGTCTCTATCCCAAAAGTTTTCTAAAAGTAGTTAAGGAACAAGTAATTGGAAACCATTTGGAATGAAGTGAATGTAGATGCAAACTTTACAACTTATACCAAATTCACTCAAAGTTATTCAGAGGCAAATTTTATTTTAGTTTCTAATTCATTTTTGGCTGCGTTGGGTCTTCGTTGCTGCATATGGGCTTTCTCTAGTTGCGTCGAGCGGGGCTACTCTTCGTTGTGGTGCACAGGCTCCTCATTGCCGTGGCTTCTCATGTTGCGGAGCACGGGCTCTAGGCGCGCAGGCTTCAGTAGCTGTGCCGCGCAGGTTTGGTTGCTCTGCGGCGTGTGGGATCTTCCCGGACCAGGGCTCGAGCCCGTGTCCCCTGCATTGTCCCCACAGACAAATTTTAAATACAAAACTATTCAAGGGGCTTCCCTGGTGGCGCAGTGGTTGAGAATCTGCCTGCTAATGCAGGGGACACGGGTTCGAGCCCTGGTCCGGGAAGATCCCACATGCTGTGGAGCAACTAAGCCCGTGCACCACAACTACTGAGCCTGCGCTCTAGAACCCGCGAGCCACAACTGCTGAAGCCCACGCGCTTAGAGCCTGTACTCTGCAACAAGAGAAGCCACCGCAATGAGAAGCCCCCACTCGCCGCAACTAGAGAAAGCCTCCGTGCAGCAATGCAGACCCAACACAGCCAGAAATTAATTAATTAATTAATTAATTAATTAAGGAAAAAAAAAAAGGCAGCACCTGGGGGCTGGCAGACTGATGCACCAAGTCTTACATCACGTCTACTTAGTATCCTGCATGTCAGGGCCATGCTGGACCTGGGGCTGCCCAGACAGAGTGGGGCCTGCATCA
This sequence comes from Balaenoptera acutorostrata, assembly GCF_949987535.1. Lineage (NCBI taxonomy): Eukaryota > Metazoa > Chordata > Mammalia > Artiodactyla > Balaenopteridae > Balaenoptera > Balaenoptera acutorostrata. The sequence goes on from NC_080071.1 coordinate 96,108,371, forward strand.
CCCTTCCCAGGAGGGAGGGTGGAGGGAAACCCTGCATGACCTCTGAGGCCCTAAGAACCCTTGACTAAGGCTGAGCTCAATTTGAAACACTGGGTGACCAGAGCAGACATTTCATTCCTCTATCAATGAGAATCCAGCACTGGAGGAGCAGAAAACAATGGCCTCGCTCAACCTTGACGCTAATCCTGACATGGACCCTAACCCTAAACTCTGATCCTGACCCTAAGCCCTGACCTAACCTTAGCCTAACCCGTACCCTAAACCTGTACCTTACCCTAACCCATGCTCTACCCGTAGCCTACCTGTACCCCAATTCTAACCCATACCCTAACACCCACTCTAACACAGAACCCTAACACCCACTCTAACACAGAACCCTAACACCCTGAGACCAAAACCATAAACCTTAACCAATAAGCAAAACTATAACCATAACCAAACCATAAAATAGATTCATTAACCATACCCATAAATAACTCATTAACCAGAAAACTTAAACCATAACAGCAACCATAAACCATCCACAGCCCCAACCCTCACACCAGCCCCAGCCCTAATGCTAACCCTCCAAACCACTTACACCAAGCCAAGTCTAGTCAGATTATACAAATACATCTTGGAAAAGAAAACTGGGGAATTCTCTGGTGGCCCAGTGGTTAGGACTCTGTGCTTTCACTGCCAAGGGCTCGGGTTCGATCCCTGACTGGGGAACTAAGATCCCACAAGCCACGGGATGGGGCCAAAATCAATAAATAATTAAAATGAAATAAAACCACTATTTTAAAAAAGATTTTAAAAAGAAAGGAAAAAAACCGAGAAAACTACCCCAGTATAACTTATAAATATGAATGTAAAAATCTATCACAAAATAATAGCAACATGCAACCAACAGAACTTTAAATGGATAATGCCATAAGCAAGTATCTCTACACCAGAAATTTCAGGTTGCTCAACATGTCAAAAGTAAGCAATGTATTCAACCACAATAATGGTGTGAAGTAAAAACACATAATCATATCAATGAATGCAAAACATCTACAATGAAAATCCAGTGTTATTTCATGAAAAACACTCAAGAAAGCAGGAATAAAAGGAAATTTGTTCACTATGGAAAAGAGTAGTACCAAAAGCCACAGCAAACATCATGCTCAATGTTAAAGACTGCAAGATTTACTCCTGAAATCAGGAACAAGGCCAGGAAGCTGGCCTTCATCACCGTTACTCAACAGTGTACTGGAAGTTCTACCCAGAATCTTGAGGAAAGAAAGAAAAGGCATCCATGGGTGAATGGAAAAATTAAAACCCTGTCTCTTCACAGAACATAGGTCACATCATCTTATATATAAAACTACCTATAATCAGCAAAGAAATTATTTGAGCTAATCAACTAATGAAGCAAAGTTACAGAACAAAATCTCAATTCATGAAAATCTACCTTATATGCATACGCTGGCAAAAAATAATCTGAAAAAGAATTTATGAGAACAGTTCCATTTTTAATAATGTCAACATCAATTTTTAGGAGTATATTTAATCAAGGTACAAGACTTGTTTTTATGTATGTAAAGTTATATGTTTGAAATTACTGGAGAGTCAATTACTTTTCAAAACATCATGTATGTCAACAGCATGCCAGAAAAGCAGAGAAAACATCAAACTTCCGTATAGAAGCCAAGCCTTACCCAGATCCAGTTCACCCAAAGTCCACATGTCATTTAGAGGCACTGTGGGAAGGTTATATTAGGAGCCGCTGTCCTCCGTGTTGTGGACGACCTGGATATGGTAGAAACAGTGGGATTTTTGAATTCCAATTTTCCACTTCATTCCACAAAAAAACTATTAGACCTAATAAATAAATTCAGTAAAGTTGCAAAATCAATACACAGAAATCAGTTGCATTTCTCAACACTAATAATGAACCATCAGAAAGAGAAAGAAAGCAACCCTATTTACAACTGCATCAAAAAGAACAAAATACCTGGGAATAAAGTCAACCAAGGAGGTGAAAGACCTGCACACTGAAAACTTGAAGACATTGAAAAACACACCAATAAATGGAAAGATATCCTGTTCTCATGGAATGGAACAATTAATAGTGTTAAAACATCCATGCTACCCAAAGCAGTGGACACAGTGAATGCAATCCCTCCCAAAATTCCATGGTATTTTCCCCCAAAACAGAGCAAATCCTCCTAATATCTGTGGGGAACCACAAAGGACCCCAAATAGCCAAAGAAACCCTGAAAAAAGAGAACGGGCTGGAGGCAACTCCCTCCCTGACGTCACACTCTGCTGAGAAGCTACAGTCACCAAAACAGTGTGGAACTGGCTCAAAACGGGCACAGGGACCAGAGGAACAGGACAGAGAGACCAGAATTCAACCCACACGGACGGGCTCGGTGAATTTAGGACACAGGGACCAAGGACACACCAAGGAGCACGACACTCCCCACGATAAATGGTGCTGGGAAAACTGGACGCCCCATAACTCACGCTGGCTACCCTGCACACAAACCTGACCAAACACCCAGCTTTCCACGCCAAGCCCTCCCTCGCTCACACGAAGACGGACCCCCTCAACGGTCAGCCGCCCCCAGGAAGCTTCTCCCCACTTTTCCTCACCGTCTCTTCACCTTTTCCTCAGGCACCACCTGGGTCCTCAGGAAACCTAGTTCCCCAGTCAGCGTGGACGCAGCCCCACTTTGTCCTGAAGCCGAAACCCCAGCGAGTCCTGAGGAGACGGGAGACCGAGCTCCTCTCAGCAGAGACGCTGAGCCGGGCGTCCTACCCGCAGGCCCCCGCCCCCGCGCCTGACGAGGCTCAACTCCTCTCAGCTGCCCTCACAATCGAGTTCGCAGGGAAGGAGCATGCGCTGTGGGGCAGAGAGGCGAACTCGGCGCCACCCTGTGGTCAGTGCAGGAAGTGCAGGCCGCGCCTCCCTCACAGGTCCCTGGAGGCAGGGTGCCCTACTGACAGGACTGCTGAATCCATGAAACTGGAAATTCAAACTAAAATGCAGTCTCTATCCCAAAAGTTTTCTAAAAGTAGTTAAGGAACAAGTAATTGGAAACCATTTGGAATGAAGTGAATGTAGATGCAAACTTTACAACTTATACCAAATTCACTCAAAGTTATTCAGAGGCAAATTTTATTTCAGTTTCTAATTCATTTTTGGCTGCGTTGGGTCTTCGTTGCTGCATATGGGCTTTCTCTAGTTGCGTCGAGCGGGGCTACTCTTCGTTGTGGTGCACAGGCTCCTCATTGCCGTGGCTTCTCATGTTGCGGAGCACGGGCTCTAGGCGCGCAGGCTTCAGTAGCTGTGCCGCGCAGGTTTGGTTGCTCTGCGGCGTGTGGGATCTTCCCGGACCAGGGCTCGAGCCCGTGTCCCCTGCATTGTCCCCACAGACAAATTTTAAATACAAAACTATTCAAGGGGCTTCCCTGGTGGCGCAGTGGTTGAGAATCTGCCTGCTAATGCAGGGGACACGGGTTCGAGCCCTGGTCCGGGAAGATCCCACATGCTGTGGAGCAACTAAGCCCGTGCACCACAACTACTGAGCCTGCGCTCTAGAACCCGCGAGCCACAACTGCTGAAGCCCACGCGCTTAGAGCCTGTACTCTGCAACAAGAGAAGCCACCGCAATGAGAAGCCCCCACTCGCCGCAACTAGAGAAAGCCTCCGTGCAGCAATGCAGACCCAACACAGCCAGAAATTAATTAATTAATTAATTAATTAATTAATTAATTAAGGAAAAAAAAAAGGCAGCACCTGGGGGCTGGCAGACTGATGCACCAAGTCTTACATCACGTCTACTTAGTATCCTGCATGTCAGGGCCATGCTGGACCTGGGGCTGCCCAGACAGAGTGGGGCCTGCATCACCCTTCCCAGGAGGGAGGGTGGAGGGAAACCCTGCATGACCTCTGAGGCCCTAAGAACCCTTGACTAAGGCTGAGCTCAATTTGAAACACTGGGTGACCAGAGCAGACATTTCATTCCTCTATCAATGAGAATCCAGCACTGGAGGAGCAGAAAACAATGGCCTCGCTCAACCTTGACGCTAATCCTGACATGGACCCTAACCCTAAACTCTGATCCTGACCCTAAGCCCTGACCTAACCTTAGCCTAACCCGTACCCTAAACCTGTACCTTACCCTAACCCATGCTCTACCCGTATCCTACCTGTACCCCAATTCTAACCCATACCCTAACACCCACTCTAACACAGAACCCTAACACCCACTCTAACACAGAACCCTAACACCCTGAGACCAAAACCATAAACCTTAACCAATAAGCAAAACTATAACCATAACCAAACCATAAAATAGATTCATTAACCATACCCATAAATAACTCATTAACCAGAAAACTTAAACCATAACAGCAACCATAAACCATCCACAGCCCCAACCCTCACACCAGCCCCAGCCCTAATGCTAACCCTCCAAACCACTTACACCAAGCCAAGTCTAGTCAGATTATACAAATACATCTTGGAAAAGAAAACTGGGGAATTCTCTGGTGGCCCAGTGGTTAGGACTCTGTGCTTTCACTGCCAAGGGCTCGGGTTCGATCCCTGACTGGGGAACTAAGATCCCACAAGCCACGGGATGGGGCCAAAATAAATAAATAATTAAAATGAAATAAAACCACTATTTTAAAAAAGATTTTAAAAAGAAAGGAAAAAAACCGAGAAAACTACCCCAGTATAACTTATAAATATGAATGTAAAAATCTATCACAAAATAATAGCAACATGCAACCAACAGAACTTTAAATGGATAATGCCATAAGCAAGTATCTCTACACCAGAAATTTCAGGTTGCTCAACATGTCAAAAGTAAGCAATGTATTCAACCACAATAATGGTGTGAAGTAAAAACACATAATCATATCAATGAATGCAAAACATCTACAATGAAAATCCAGTGTTATTTCATGAAAAACACTCAAGAAAGCAGGAATAAAAGGAAATTTGTTCACTATGGAAAAGAGTAGTACCAAAAGCCACAGCAAACATCATGCTCAATGTTAAAGACTGCAAGATTTACTCCTGAAATCAGGAACAAGGCCAGGAAGCTGGCCTTCATCACCGTTACTCAATAGTGTACTGGAAGTTCTACCCAGAATCTTGAGGAAAGAAAGAAAAGGCATCCATGGGTGAATGGAAAAATTAAAACCCTGTCTCTTCACAGAACATAGGTCACATCATCTTATATATAAAACTACCTATAATCAGCAAAGAAATTATTTGAGCTAATCAACTAATGAAGCAAAGTTACAGAACAAAATCTCAATTCATGAAAATCTACCTTATATGCATACGCTGGCAAAAAATAATCTGAAAAAGAATTTATGAGAACAGTTCCATTTTTAATAATGTCAACATCAATTTTTAGGAGTATATTTAATCAAGGTACAAGACTTGTTTTTATGTATGTAAAGTTATATGTTTGAAATTACTGGAGAGTCAATTACTTTTCAAAACATCATGTATGTCAACAGCATGCCAGAAAAGCAGAGAAAACATCAAACTTCCGTATAGAAGCCAAGCCTTACCCAGATCCAGTTCACCCAAAGTCCACATGTCATTTAGAGGCACTGTGGGAAGGTTATATTAGGAGCCGCTGTCCTCCGTGTTGTGGACGACCTGGATATGGTAGCAACAGTGGGATTTTTGAATTCCAATTTTCCACTTCATTCCACAAAAAAACTATTAGACCTAATAAATAAATTCAGTAAAGTTGCAAAATCAATACACAGAAATCAGTTGCATTTCTCAACACTAATAATGAACCATCAGAAAGAGAAAGAAAGCAACCCTATTTACAACTGCATCAAAAAGAACAAAATACCTGGGAATAAAGTCAACCAAGGAGGTGAAAGACCTGCACACTGAAAACTTGAAGACATTGAAAAACACACCAATAAATGGAAAGATATCCTGTTCTCATGGAATGGAACAATTAATAGTGTTAAAACATCCATGCTACCCAAAGCAGTGGACACAGTGAATGCAATCCCTCCCAAAATTCCATGGTATTTTCCCCCAAAACAGAGCAAATCCTCCTAATATCTGTGGGGAACCACAAAGGACCCCAAATAGCCAAAGAAACCCTGAAAAAAGAGAACGGGCTGGAGGCAACTCCCTCCCTGACGTCACACTCTGCTGAGAAGCTACAGTCACCAAAACAGTGTGGAACTGGCTCAAAACGGGCACAGGGACCAGAGGAACAGGACAGAGAGACCAGAATTCAACCCACACGGACGGGCTCGGTGAATTTAGGACACAGGGACCAAGGACACACCAAGGAGCACGACACTCCCCACGATAAATGGTGCTGGGAAAACTGGACGCCCCATAACTCACGCTGGCTACCCTGCACACAAACCTGACCAAACACCCAGCTTTCCACGCCAAGCCCTCCCTCGCTCACACGAAGACGGACCCCCTCAACGGTCAGCCGCCCCCAGGAAGCTTCTCCCCACTTTTCCTCACCGTCTCTTCACCTTTTCCTCAGGCACCACCTGGGTCCTCAGGAAACCTAGTTCCCCAGTCAGCGTGGACGCAGCCCCACTTTGTCCTGAAGCCGAAACCCCAGCGAGTCCTGAGGAGACGGGAGACCGAGCTCCTCTCAGCAGAGACGCTGAGCCGGGCGTCCTACCCGAAGGCCCCCGCCCCCGCGCCTGACGAGGCTCAACTCCTCTCAGCTGCCCTCACAATCCAGTTCGCAGGGAAGGAGCATGCGCTGTGGGTCAGAGAGGCGAACTCGGCGCCACCCTGTGGTCAGTGCAGGAAGTGCAGGCCGCGCCTCCCTCACAGGTCCCTGGAGGCAGCGTGCCCTACTGACAGGACTGCTGAATCCAGGAAACTGGAAATTCAAACTAAAATGCAGTCTCTATCCCAAAAGTTTTCTAAAAGTAGTTAAGGAACAAGTAATTGGAAACCATTTGGAATGAAGTGAATGTAGATGCAAACTTTACAACTTATACCAAATTCACTCAAAGTTATTCAGAGGCAAATTTTATTTTAGTTTCTAATTCATTTTTGGCTGCGTTGGGTCTTCGTTGCTGCATATGGGCTTTCTCTAGTTGCGTCGAGCGGGGCTACTCTTCGTTGTGGTGCACAGGCTCCTCATTGCCGTGGCTTCTCATGTTGCGGAGCACGGGCTCTAGGCGCGCAGGCTTCAGTAGCTGTGCCGCGCAGGTTTGGTTGCTCTGCGGCGTGTGGGATCTTCCCGGACCAGGGCTCGAGCCCGTGTCCCCTGCATTGTCCCCACAGACAAATTTTAAATACAAAACTATTCAAGGGGCTTCCCTGGTGGCGCAGTGGTTGAGAATCTGCCTGCTAATGCAGGGGACACGGGTTCGAGCCCTGGTCCGGGAAGATCCCACATGCTGTGGAGCAACTAAGCCCGTGCACCACAACTACTGAGCCTGCGCTCTAGAACCCGCGAGCCACAACTGCTGAAGCCCACGCGCTTAGAGCCTGTACTCTGCAACAAGAGAAGCCACCGCAATGAGAAGCCCCCACTCGCCGCAACTAGAGAAAGCCTCCGTGCAGCAATGCAGACCCAACACAGCCAGAAATTAATTAATTAATTTATTAATTAATTAAGGAAAAAAAAAAAGGCAGCACCTGGGGGCTGGCAGACTGATGCACCAAGTCTTACATCACGTCTACTTAGTATCCTGCATGTCAGGGCCATGCTGGACCTGGGGCTGCCCAGACAGAGTGGGGCCTGCATCACCCTTCCCAGGAGGGAGGGTGGAGGGAAACCCTGCATGACCTCTGAGGCCCTAAGAACCCTTGACTAAGGCTGAGCTCAATTTGAAACACTGGGTGACCAGAGCAGACATTTCATTCCTCTATCAATGAGAATCCAGCACTGGAGGAGCAGAAAACAATGGCCTCGCTCAACCTTGACGCTAATCCTGACATGGACCCTAACCCTAAACTCTGATCCTGACCCTAAGCCCTGACCTAACCTTAGCCTAACCCGTACCCTAAACCTGTACCTTACCCTAACCCATGCTCTACCCGTAGCCTACCTGTACCCCAATTCTAACCCATACCCTAACACCCACTCTAACACAGAACCCTAACACCCACTCTAACACAGAACCCTAACACCCTGAGACCAAAACCATAAACCTTAACCAATAAGCAAAACTATAACCATAACCAAACCATAAAATAGATTCATTAACCATACCCATAAATAACTCATTAACCAGAAAACTTAAACCATAACAGCAACCATAAACCATCCACAGCCCCAACCCTCACACCAGCCCCAGCCCTAATGCTAACCCTCCAAACCACTTACACCAAGCCAAGTCTAGTCAGATTATACAAATACATCTTGGAAAAGAAAACTGGGGAATTCTCTGGTGGCCCAGTGGTTAGGACTCTGTGCTTTCACTGCCAAGGGCTCGGGTTCGATCCCTGACTGGGGAACTAAGATCCCACAAGCCACGGGATGGGGCCAAAATCAATAAATAATTAAAATGAAATAAAACCACTATTTTAAAAAAGATTTTAAAAATAAAGGAAAAAAACCGAGAAAACTACCCCAGTATAACTTATAAATATGAATGTAAAAATCTATCACAAAATAATAGCATCATGCAACCAACAGAACTTTAAATGCATAATGCCATAAGCAAGTATCTCTACACCAGAAATTTCAGGTTGCTCAACATGTCAAAAGTAAGCAATGTATTCAACCACAATAATGGTGTGAAGTAAAAACACATAATCATATCAATGAATGCAAAACATCTACAATGAAAATCCAGTGTTATTTCATGAAAAACACTCAAGAAAGCAGGAATAAAAGGAAATTTGTTCACTATGGAAAAGAGTAGTACCAAAAGCCACAGCAAACATCATGCTCAATGTTAAAGACTGCAAGATTTACTCCTGAAATCAGGAACAAGGCAAGCAAGCTGGCCTTCATCACCGTTACTCAACAGTGTACTGGAAGTTCTACCCAGAATCTTGAGGAAAGAAAGAAAAGGCATCCATGGGTGAATGGAAAAATTAAAACCCTGTCTCTTCACAGAACATAGGTCACATCATCTTATATATAAAACTACCTATAATCAGCAAAGAAATTATTTGAGCTAATCAACTAATGAAGCAAAGTTACAGAACAAAATCTCAATTCATGAAAATCTACCTTATATGCATACGCTGGCAAAAAATAATCTGAAAAAGAATTTATGAGAACAGTTCCATTTTTAATAATGTCAACATCAATTTTTAGGAGTATATTTAATCAAGGTACAAGACTTGTTTTTATGTATGTAAAGTTATATGTTTGAAATTACTGGAGAGTCAATTACTTTTCAAAACATCATGTATGTCAACAGCATGCCAGAAAAGCAGAGAAAACATCAAACTTCCGTATAGAAGCCAAGCCTTACCCAGATCCAGTTCACCCAAAGTCCACATGTCATTTAGAGGCACTGTGGGAAGGTTATATTAGGAGCCGCTGTCCTCCGTGTTGTGGACGACCTGGATATGGTAGAAACAGTGGGATTTTTGAATTCCAATTTTCCACTTCATTCCACAAAAAAACTATTAGACCTAATAAATAAATTCAGTAAAGTTGCAAAATCAATACACAGAAATCAGTTGCATTTCTCAACACTAATAATGAACCATCAGAAAGAGAAAGAAAGCAACCCTATTTACAACTGCATCAAAAAGAACAAAATACCTGGGAATAAAGTCAACCAAGGAGGTGAAAGACCTGCACACTGAAAACTTGAAGACATTGAAAAACACACCAATAAATGGAAAGATATCCTGTTCTCATGGAATGGAACAATTAATATTGTTAAAACATCCATGCTACCCAAAGCAGTGGACACAGTGAATGCAATCCCTCCCAAAATTCCATGGTATTTTCCCCCAAAACAGAGCAAATCCTCCTAATATCTGTGGGGAACCACAAAGGACCCCAAATAGCCAAAGAAACCCTGAAAAAAGAGAACGGGCTGGAGGCAACTCCCTCCCTGACGTCACACTCTGCTGAGAAGCTACAGTCACCAAAACAGTGTGGAACTGGCTCAAAACGGGCACAGGGACCAGAGGAACAGGACAGAGAGACCAGAATTCAACCCACACGGACGGGCTCGGTGAATTTAGGACACAGGGACCAAGGACACACCAAGGAGCACGACACTCCCCACGATAAATGGTGCTGGGAAAACTGGACGCCCCATAACTCACGCTGGCTACCCTGCACACAAACCTGACCAAACACCCAGCTTTCCACGCCAAGCCCTCCCTCGCTCACACGAAGACGGACCCCCTCAACGGTCAGCCGCCCCCAGGAAGCTTCTCCCCACTTTTCCTCACCGTCTCTTCACCTTTTCCTCAGGCATCACCTGGGTCCTCAGGAAACCTAGTTCCCCAGTCAGCGTGGACGCAGCCCCACTTTGTCCTGAAGCCGAAACCCCAGCGAGTCCTGAGGAGACGGGAGACCGAGCTCCTCTCAGCAGAGACGCTGAGCCGGGCGTCCTACCCGAAGGCCCCCGCCCCCGCGCCTGACGAGGCTCAACTCCTCTCAGCTGCCCTCACAATCGAGTTCGCAGGGAAGGAGCATGCGCTGTGGGTCAGAGAGGCGAACTCGGCGCCACCCTGTGGTCAGTGCAGGAAGTGCAGGCCGCGCCTCCCTCACAGGTCCCTGGAGGCAGGGTGCCCTACTGACAGGACTGCTGAATCCATGAAACTGGAAATTCAAACTAAAATGCAGTCTCTATCCCAAAAGTTTTCTAAAAGTAGTTAAGGAACAAGTAATTGGAAACCATTTGGAATGAAGTGAATGTAGATGCAAACTTTACAACTTATACCAAATTCACTCAAAGTTATTCAGAGGCAAATTTTATTTCAGTTTCTAATTCATTTTTGGCTGCGTTGGGTCTTCGTTGCTGCATATGGGCTTTCTCTAGTTGCGTCGAGCGGGGCTACTCTTCGTTGTGGTGCACAGGCTCCTCATTGCCGTGGCTTCTCATGTTGCGGAGCACGGGCTCTAGGCGCGCAGGCTTCAGTAGCTGTGCCGCGCAGGTTTGGTTGCTCTGCGGCGTGTGGGATCTTCCCGGACCAGGGCTCGAGCCCGTGTCCCCTGCATTGTCCCCACAGACAAATTTTAAATACAAAACTATTCAAGGGGCTTCCCTGGTGGCGCAGTGGTTGAGAATCTGCCTGCTAATGCAGGGGACACGGGTTCGAGCCCTGGTCCGGGAAGATCCCACATGCTGTGGAGCAACTAAGCCCGTGCACCACAACTACTGAGCCTGCGCTCTAGAACCCGCGAGCCACAACTGCTGAAGCCCACGCGCTTAGAGCCTGTACTCTGCAACAAGAGAAGCCACCGCAATGAGAAGCCCCCACTCGCCGCAACTAGAGAAAGCCTCCGTGCAGCAATGCAGACCCAACACAGCCAGAAATTAATTAATTAATTAATTAATTAATTAATTAATTAAGGAAAAAAAAAAGGCAGCACCTGGGGGCTGGCAGACTGATGCACCAAGTCTTACATCACGTCTACTTAGTATCCTGCATGTCAGGGCCATGCTGGACCTGGGGCTGCCCAGACAGAGTGGGGCCTGCATCACCCTTCCCAGGAGGGAGGGTGGAGGGAAACCCTGCATGACCTCTGAGGCCCTAAGAACCCTTGACTAAGGCTGAGCTCAATTTGAAACACTGGGTGACCAGAGCAGACATTTCATTCCTCTATCAATGAGAATCCAGCACTGGAGGAGCAGAAAACAATGGCCTCGCTCAACCTTGACGCTAATCCTGACATGGACCCTAACCCTAAACTCTGATCCTGACCCTAAGCCCTGACCTAACCTTAGCCTAACCCGTACCCTAAACCTGTACCTTACCCTAACCCATGCTCTACCCGTATCCTACCTGTACCCCAATTCTAACCCATACCCTAACACCCACTCTAACACAGAACCCTAACACCCACTCTAACACAGAACCCTAACACCCTGAGACCAAAACCATAAACCTTAACCAATAAGCAAAACTATAACCATAACCAAACCATAAAATAGATTCATTAACCATACCCATAAATAACTCATTAACCAGAAAACTTAAACCATAACAGCAACCATAAACCATCCACAGCCCCAACCCTCACACCAGCCCCAGCCCTAATGCTAACCCTCCAAACCACTTACACCAAGCCAAGTCTAGTCAGATTATACAAATACATCTTGGAAAAGAAAACTGGGGAATTCTCTGGTGGCCCAGTGGTTAGGACTCTGTGCTTTCACTGCCAAGGGCTCGGGTTCGATCCCTGACTGGGGAACTAAGATCCCACAAGCCACGGGATGGGGCCAAAATCAATAAATAATTAAAATGAAATAAAACCACTATTTTAAAAAAGATTTTAAAAAGAAAGGAAAAAAACCGAGAAAACTACCCCAGTATAACTTATAAATATGAATGTAAAAATCTATCACAAAATAATAGCAACATGCAACCAACAGAACTTTAAATGGATAATGCCATAAGCAAGTATCTCTACACCAGAAATTTCAGGTTGCTCAACATGTCAAAAGTAAGCAATGTATTCAACCACAATAATGGTGTGAAGTAAAAACACATAATCATATCAATGAATGCAAAACATCTACAATGAAAATCCAGTGTTATTTCATGAAAAACACTCAAGAAAGCAGGAATAAAAGGAAATTTGTTCACTATGGAAAAGAGTAGTACCAAAAGCCACAGCAAACATCATGCTCAATGTTAAAGACTGCAAGATTTACTCCTGAAATCAGGAACAAGGCCAGGAAGCTGGCCTTCATCACCGTTACTCAATAGTGTACTGGAAGTTCTACCCAGAATCTTGAGGAAAGAAAGAAAAGGCATCCATGGGTGAATGGAAAAATTAAAACCCTGTCTCTTCACAGAACATAGGTCACATCATCTTATATATAAAACTACCTATAATCAGCAAAGAAATTATTTGAGCTAATCAACTAATGAAGCAAAGTTACAGAACAAAATCTCAATTCATGAAAATCTACCTTATATGCATACGCTGGCAAAAAATAATCTGAAAAAGAATTTATGAGAACAGTTCCATTTTTAATAATGTCAACATCAATTTTTAGGAGTATATTTAATCAAGGTACAAGACTTGTTTTTATGTATGTAAAGTTATATGTTTGAAATTACTGGAGAGTCAATTACTTTTCAAAACATCATGTATGTCAACAGCATGCCAGAAAAGCAGAGAAAACATCAAACTTCCGTATAGAAGCCAAGCCTTACCCAGATCCAGTTCACCCAAAGTCCACATGTCATTTAGAGGCACTGTGGGAAGGTTATATTAGGAGCCGCTGTCCTCCGTGTTGTGGACGACCTGGATATGGTAGAAACAGTGGGATTTTTGAATTCCAATTTTCCACTTCATTCCACAAAAAAACTATTAGACCTAATAAATAAATTCAGTAAAGTTGCAAAATCAATACACAGAAATCAGTTGCATTTCTCAACACTAATAATGAACCATCAGAAAGAGAAAGAAAGCAACCCTATTTACAACTGCATCAAAAAGAACAAAATACCTGGGAATAAAGTCAACCAAGGAGGTGAAAGACCTGCACACTGAAAACTTGAAGACATTGAAAAACACACCAATAAATGGAAAGATATCCTGTTCTCATGGAATGGAACAATTAATAGTGTTAAAACATCCATGCTACCCAAAGCAGTGGACACAGTGAATGCAATCCCTCCCAAAATTCCATGGTATTTTCCCCCAAAACAGAGCAAATCCTCCTAATATCTGTGGGGAACCACAAAGGACCCCAAATAGCCAAAGAAACCCTGAAAAAAGAGAACGGGCTGGAGGCAACTCCCTCCCTGACGTCACACTCTGCTGAGAAGCTACAGTCACCAAAACAGTGTGGAACTGGCTCAAAACGGGCACAGGGACCAGAGGAACAGGACAGAGAGACCAGAATTCAACCCACACGGACGGGCTCGGTGAATTTAGGACACAGGGACCAAGGACACACCAAGGAGCACGACACTCCCCACGATAAATGGTGCTGGGAAAACTGGACGCCCCATAACTCACGCTGGCTACCCTGCACACAAACCTGACCAAACACCCAGCTTTCCACGCCAAGCCCTCCCTCGCTCACACGAAGACGGACCCCCTCAACGGTCAGCCGCCCCCAGGAAGCTTCTCCCCACTTTTCCTCACCGTCTCTTCACCTTTTCCTCAGGCACCACCTGGGTCCTCAGGAAACCTAGTTCCCCAGTCAGCGTGGACGCAGCCCCACTTTGTCCTGAAGCCGAAACCCCAGCGAGTCCTGAGGAGACGGGAGACCGAGCTCCTCTCAGCAGAGACGCTGAGCCGGGCGTCCTACCCGCAGGCCCCCGCCCCCGCGCCTGACGAGGCTCAACTCCTCTCAGCTGCCCTCACAATCGAGTTCGCAGGGAAGGAGCATGCGCTGTGGGTCAGAGAGGCGAACTCGGCGCCACCCTGTGGTCAGTGCAGGAAGTGCAGGCCGCGCCTCCCTCACAGGTCCCTGGAGGCAGGGTGCCCTACTGACAGGACTGCTGAATCCATGAAACTGGAAATTCAAACTAAAATGCAGTCTCTATCCCAAAAGTTTTCTAAAAGTAGTTAAGGAACAAGTAATTGGAAACCATTTGGAATGAAGTGAATGTAGATGCAAACTTTACAACTTATACCAAATTCACTCAAAGTTATTCAGAGGCAAATTTTATTTTAGTTTCTAATTCATTTTTGGCTGCGTTGGGTCTTCGTTGCTGCATATGGGCTTTCTCTAGTTGCGTCGAGCGGGGCTACTCTTCGTTGTGGTGCACAGGCTCCTCATTGCCGTGGCTTCTCATGTTGCGGAGCACGGGCTCTAGGCGCGCAGGCTTCAGTAGCTGTGCCGCGCAGGTTTGGTTGCTCTGCGGCGTGTGGGATCTTCCCGGACCAGGGCTCGAGCCCGTGTCCCCTGCATTGTCCCCACAGACAAATTTTAAATACAAAACTATTCAAGGGGCTTCCCTGGTGGCGCAGTGGTTGAGAATCTGCCTGCTAATGCAGGGGACACGGGTTCGAGCCCTGGTCCGGGAAGATCCCACATGCTGTGGAGCAACTAAGCCCGTGCACCACAACTACTGAGCCTGCGCTCTAGAACCCGCGAGCCACAACTGCTGAAGCCCACGCGCTTAGAGCCTGTACTCTGCAACAAGAGAAGCCACCGCAATGAGAAGCCCCCACTCGCCGCAACTAGAGAAAGCCTCCGTGCAGCAATGCAGACCCAACACAGCCAGAAATTAATTAATTAATTAATTAATTAATTAATTAAGGAAAAAAAAAAGGCAGCACCTGGGGGCTGGCAGACTGATGCACCAAGTCTTACATCACGTCTACTTAGTATCCTGCATGTCAGGGCCATGCTGGACCTGGGGCTGCCCAGACAGAGTGGGGCCTGCATCACCCTTCCCAGGAGGGAGGGTGGAGGGAAACCCTGCATGACCTCTGAGGCCCTAAGAACCCTTGACTAAGGCTGAGCTCAATTTGAAACACTGGGTGACCAGAGCAGACATTTCATTCCTCTATCAATGAGAATCCAGCACTGGAGGAGCAGAAAACAATGGCCTCGCTCAACCTTGACGCTAATCCTGACATGGACCCTAACCCTAAACTCTGATCCTGACCCTAAGCCCTGACCTAACCTTAGCCTAACCCGTACCCTAAACCTGTACCTTACCCTAACCCATGCTCTACCCGTATCCTACCTGTACCCCAATTCTAACCCATACCCTAACACCCACTCTAACACAGAACCCTAACACCCACTCTAACACAGAACCCTAACACCCTGAGACCAAAACCATAAACCTTAACCAATAAGCAAAACTATAACCATAACCAAACCATAAAATAGATTCATTAACCATACCCATAAATAACTCATTAACCAGAAAACTTAAACCATAACAGCAACCATAAACCATCCACAGCCCCAACCCTCACACCAGCCCCAGCCCTAATGCTAACCCTCCAAACCACTTACACCAAGCCAAGTCTAGTCAGATTATACAAATACATCTTGGAAAAGAAAACTGGGGAATTCTCTGGTGGCCCAGTGGTTAGGACTCTGTGCTTTCACTGCCAAGGGCTCGGGTTCGATCCCTGACTGGGGAACTAAGATCCCACAAGCCACGGGATGGGGCCAAAATCAATAAATAATTAAAATGAAATAAAACCACTATTTTAAAAAAGATTTTAAAAATAAAGGAAAAAAACCGAGAAAACTACCCCAGTATAACTTATAAATATGAATGTAAAAATCTATCACAAAATAATAGCAACATGCAACCAACAGAACTTTAAATGGATAATGCCATAAGCAAGTATCTCTACACCAGAAATTTCAGGTTGCTCAACATGTCAAAAGTAAGCAATGTATTCAACCACAATAATGGTGTGAAGTAAAAACACATAATCATATCAATGAATGCAAAACATCTACAATGAAAATCCAGTGTTATTTCATGAAAAACACTCAAGAAAGCAGGAATAAAAGGAAATTTGTTCACTATGGAAAAGAGTAGTACCAAAAGCCACAGCAAACATCATGCTCAATGTTAAAGACTGCAAGATTTACTCCTGAAATCAGGAACAAGGCCAGGAAGCTGGCCTTCATCACCGTTACTCAATAGTGTACTGGAAGTTCTACCCAGAATCTTGAGGAAAGAAAGAAAAGGCATCCATGGGTGAATGGAAAAATTAAAACCCTGTCTCTTCACAGAACATAGGTCACATCATCTTATATATAAAACTACCTATAATCAGCAAAGAAATTATTTGAGCTAATCAACTAATGAAGCAAAGTTACAGAACAAAATCTCAATTCATGAAAATCTACCTTATATGCATACGCTGGCAAAAAATAATCTGAAAAAGAATTTATGAGAACAGTTCCATTTTTAATAATGTCAACATCAATTTTTAGGAGTATATTTAATCAAGGTACAAGACTTGTTTTTATGTATGTAAAGTTATATGTTTGAAATTACTGGAGAGTCAATTACTTTTCAAAACATCATGTATGTCAACAGCATGCCAGAAAAGCAGAGAAAACATCAAACTTCCGTATAGAAGCCAAGCCTTACCCAGATCCAGTTCACCCAAAGTCCACATGTCATTTAGAGGCACTGTGGGAAGGTTATATTAGGAGCCGCTGTCCTCCGTGTTGTGGACGACCTGGATATGGTAGAAACAGTGGGATTTTTGAATTCCAATTTTCCACTTCATTCCACAAAAAAACTATTAGACCTAATAAATAAATTCAGTAAAGTTGCAAAATCAATACACAGAAATCAGTTGCATTTCTCAACACTAATAATGAACCATCAGAAAGAGAAAGAAAGCAACCCTATTTACAACTGCATCAAAAAGAACAAAATACCTGGGAATAAAGTCAACCAAGGAGGTGAAAGACCTGCACACTGAAAACTTGAAGACATTGAAAAACACACCAATAAATGGAAAGATATCCTGTTCTCATGGAATGGAACAATTAATAGTGTTAAAACATCCATGCTACCCAAAGCAGTGGACACAGTGAATGCAATCCCTCCCAAAATTCCATGGTATTTTCCCCCAAAACAGAGCAAATCCTCCTAATATCTGTGGGGAACCACAAAGGACCCCAAATAGCCAAAGAAACCCTGAAAAAAGAGAACGGGCTGGAGGCAACTCCCTCCCTGACGTCACACTCTGCTGAGAAGCTACAGTCACCAAAACAGTGTGGAACTGGCTCAAAACGGGCACAGGGACCAGAGGAACAGGACAGAGAGACCAGAATTCAACCCACACGGACGGGCTCGGTGAATTTAGGACACAGGGACCAAGGACACACCAAGGAGCACGACACTCCCCACGATAAATGGTGCTGGGAAAACTGGACGCCCCATAACTCACGCTGGCTACCCTGCACACAAACCTGACCAAACACCCAGCTTTCCACGCCAAGCCCTCCCTCGCTCACACGAAGACGGACCCCCTCAACGGTCAGCCGCCCCCAGGAAGCTTCTCCCCACTTTTCCTCACCGTCTCTTCACCTTTTCCTCAGGCACCACCTGGGTCCTCAGGAAACCTAGTTCCCCAGTCAGCGTGGACGCAGCCCCACTTTGTCCTGAAGCCGAAACCCCAGCGAGTCCTGAGGAGACGGGAGACCGAGCTCCTCTCAGCAGAGACGCTGAGCCGGGCGTCCTACCCGCAGGCCCCCGCCCCCGCGCCTGACGAGGCTCAACTCCTCTCAGCTGCCCTCACAATCGAGTTCGCAGGGAAGGAGCATGCGCTGTGGGTCAGAGAGGCGAACTCGGCGCCACCCTGTGGTCAGTGCAGGAAGTGCAGGCCGCGCCTCCCTCACAGGTCCCTGGAGGCAGCGTGCCCTACTGACAGGACTGCTGAATCCAGGAAACTGGAAATTCAAACTAAAATGCAGTCTCTATCCCAAAAGTTTTCTAAAAGTAGTTAAGGAACAAGTAATTGGAAACCATTTGGAATGAAGTGAATGTAGATGCAAACTTTACAACTTATACCAAATTCACTCAAAGTTATTCAGAGGCAAATTTTATTTCAGTTTCTAATTCATTTTTGGCTGCGTTGGGTCTTCGTTGCTGCATATGGGCTTTCTCTAGTTGCGTCGAGCGGGGCTACTCTTCGTTGTGGTGCACAGGCTCCTCATTGCCGTGGCTTCTCATGTTGCGGAGCACGGGCTCTAGGCGCGCAGGCTTCAGTAGCTGTGCCGCGCAGGTTTGGTTGCTCTGCGGCGTGTGGGATCTTCCCGGACCAGGGCTCGAGCCCGTGTCCCCTGCATTGTCCCCACAGACAAATTTTAAATACAAAACTATTCAAGGGGCTTCCCTGGTGGCGCAGTGGTTGAGAATCTGCCTGCTAATGCAGGGGACACGGGTTCGAGCCCTGGTCCGGGAAGATCCCACATGCTGTGGAGCAACTAAGCCCGTGCACCACAACTACTGAGCCTGCGCTCTAGAACCCGCGAGCCACAACTGCTGAAGCCCACGCGCTTAGAGCCTGTACTCTGCAACAAGAGAAGCCACCGCAATGAGAAGCCCCCACTCGCCGCAACTAGAGAAAGCCTCCGTGCAGCAATGCAGACCCAACACAGCCAGAAATTAATTAATTAATTTATTAATTAATTAAGGAAAAAAAAAAAGGCAGCACCTGGGGGCTGGCAGACTGATGCACCAAGTCTTACATCACGTCTACTTAGTATCCTGCATGTCAGGGCCATGCTGGACCTGGGGCTGCCCAGACAGAGTGGGGCCTGCATCACCCTTCCCAGGAGGGAGGGTGGAGGGAAACCCTGCATGACCTCTGAGGCCCTAAGAACCCTTGACTAAGGCTGAGCTCAATTTGAAACACTGGGTGACCAGAGCAGACATTTCATTCCTCTATCAATGAGAATCCAGCACTGGAGGAGCAGAAAACAATGGCCTCGCTCAACCTTGACGCTAATCCTGACATGGACCCTAACCCTAAACTCTGATCCTGACCCTAAGCCCTGACCTAACCTTAGCCTAACCCGTACCCTAAACCTGTACCTTACCCTAACCCATGCTCTACCCGTAGCCTACCTGTACCCCAATTCTAACCCATACCCTAACACCCACTCTAACACAGAACCCTAACACCCACTCTAACACAGAACCCTAACACCCTGAGACCAAAACCATAAACCTTAACCAATAAGCAAAACTATAACCATAACCAAACCATAAAATAGATTCATTAACCATACCCATAAATAACTCATTAACCAGAAAACTTAAACCATAACAGCAACCATAAACCATCCACAGCCCCAACCCTCACACCAGCCCCAGCCCTAATGCTAACCCTCCAAACCACTTACACCAAGCCAAGTCTAGTCAGATTATACAAATACATCTTGGAAAAGAAAACTGGGGAATTCTCTGGTGGCCCAGTGGTTAGGACTCTGTGCTTTCACTGCCAAGGGCTCGGGTTCGATCCCTGACTGGGGAACTAAGATCCCACAAGCCACGGGATGGGGCCAAAATCAATAAATAATTAAAATGAAATAAAACCACTATTTTAAAAAAGATTTTAAAAATAAAGGAAAAAAACCGAGAAAACTACCCCAGTATAACTTATAAATATGAATGTAAAAATCTATCACAAAATAATAGCAACATGCAACCAACAGAACTTTAAATGGATAATGCCATAAGCAAGTATCTCTACACCAGAAATTTCAGGTTGCTCAACATGTCAAAAGTAAGCAATGTATTCAACCACAATAATGGTGTGAAGTAAAAACACATAATCATATCAATGAATGCAAAACATCTACAATGAAAATCCAGTGTTATTTCATGAAAAACACTCAAGAAAGCAGGAATAAAAGGAAATTTGTTCACTATGGAAAAGAGTAGTACCAAAAGCCACAGCAAACATCATGCTCAATGTTAAAGACTGCAAGATTTACTCCTGAAATCAGGAACAAGGCCAGGAAGCTGGCCTTCATCACCGTTACTCAACAGTGTACTGGAAGTTCTACCCAGAATCTTGAGGAAAGAAAGAAAAGGCATCCATGGGTGAATGGAAAAATTAAAACCCTGTCTCTTCACAGAACATAGGTCACATCATCTTATATATAAAACTACCTATAATCAGCAAAGAAATTATTTGAGCTAATCAACTAATGAAGCAAAGTTACAGAACAAAATCTCAATTCATGAAAATCTACCTTATATGCATACGCTGGCAAAAAATAATCTGAAAAAGAATTTATGAGAACAGTTCCATTTTTAATAATGTCAACATCAATTTTTAGGAGTATATTTAATCAAGGTACAAGACTTGTTTTTATGTATGTAAAGTTATATGTTTGAAATTACTGGAGAGTCAATTACTTTTCAAAACATCATGTATGTCAACAGCATGCCAGAAAAGCAGAGAAAACATCAAACTTCCGTATAGAAGCCAAGCCTTACCCAGATCCAGTTCACCCAAAGTCCACATGTCATTTAGAGGCACTGTGGGAAGGTTATATTAGGAGCCGCTGTCCTCCGTGTTGTGGACGACCTGGATATGGTAGAAACAGTGGGATTTTTGAATTCCAATTTTCCACTTCATTCCACAAAAAAACTATTAGACCTAATAAATAAATTCAGTAAAGTTGCAAAATCAATACACAGAAATCAGTTGCATTTCTCAACACTAATAATGAACCATCAGAAAGAGAAAGAAAGCAACCCTATTTACAACTGCATCAAAAAGAACAAAATACCTGGGAATAAAGTCAACCAAGGAGGTGAAAGACCTGCACACTGAAAACTTGAAGACATTGAAAAACACACCAATAAATGGAAAGATATCCTGTTCTCATGGAATGGAACAATTAATAGTGTTAAAACATCCATGCTACCCAAAGCAGTGGACACAGTGAATGCAATCCCTCCCAAAATTCCATGGTATTTTCCCCCAAAACAGAGCAAATCCTCCTAATATCTGTGGGGAACCACAAAGGACCCCAAATAGCCAAAGAAACCCTGAAAAAAGAGAACGGGCTGGAGGCAACTCCCTCCCTGACGTCACACTCTGCTGAGAAGCTACAGTCACCAAAACAGTGTGGAACTGGCTCAAAACGGGCACAGGGACCAGAGGAACAGGACAGAGAGACCAGAATTCAACCCACACGGACGGGCTCGGTGAATTTAGGACACAGGGACCAAGGACACACCAAGGAGCACGACACTCCCCACGATAAATGGTGCTGGGAAAACTGGACGCCCCATAACTCACGCTGGCTACCCTGCACACAAACCTGACCAAACACCCAGCTTTCCACGCCAAGCCCTCCCTCGCTCACACGAAGACGGACCCCCTCAACGGTCAGCCGCCCCCAGGAAGCTTCTCCCCACTTTTCCTCACCGTCTCTTCACCTTTTCCTCAGGCACCACCTGGGTCCTCAGGAAACCTAGTTCCCCAGTCAGCGTGGACGCAGCCCCACTTTGTCCTGAAGCCGAAACCCCAGCGAGTCCTGAGGAGACGGGAGACCGAGCTCCTCTCAGCAGAGACGCTGAGCCGGGCGTCCTACCCGCAGGCCCCCGCCCCCGCGCCTGACGAGGCTCAACTCCTCTCAGCTGCCCTCACAATCCAGTTCGCAGGGAAGGAGCATGCGCTGTGGGTCAGAGAGGCGAACTCGGCGCCACCCTGTGGTCAGTGCAGGAAGTGCAGGCCGCGCCTCCCTCACAGGTCCCTGGAGGCAGCGTGCCCTACTGACAGGACTGCTGAATCCAGGAAACTGGAAATTCAAACTAAAATGCAGTCTCTATCCCAAAAGTTTTCTAAAAGTAGTTAAGGAACAAGTAATTGGAAACCATTTGGAATGAAGTGAATGTAGATGCAAACTTTACAACTTATACCAAATTCACTCAAAGTTATTCAGAGGCAAATTTTATTTTAGTTTCTAATTCATTTTTGGCTGCGTTGGGTCTTCGTTGCTGCATATGGGCTTTCTCTAGTTGCGTCGAGCGGGGCTACTCTTCGTTGTGGTGCACAGGCTCCTCATTGCCGTGGCTTCTCATGTTGCGGAGCACGGGCTCTAGGCGCGCAGGCTTCAGTAGCTGTGCCGCGCAGGTTTGGTTGCTCTGCGGCGTGTGGGATCTTCCCGGACCAGGGCTCGAGCCCGTGTCCCCTGCATTGTCCCCACAGACAAATTTTAAATACAAAACTATTCAAGGGGCTTCCCTGGTGGCGCAGTGGTTGAGAATCTGCCTGCTAATGCAGGGGACACGGGTTCGAGCCCTGGTCCGGGAAGATCCCACATGCTGTGGAGCAACTAAGCCCGTGCACCACAACTACTGAGCCTGCGCTCTAGAACCCGCGAGCCACAACTGCTGAAGCCCACGCGCTTAGAGCCTGTACTCTGCAACAAGAGAAGCCACCGCAATGAGAAGCCCCCACTCGCCGCAACTAGAGAAAGCCTCCGTGCAGCAATGCAGACCCAACACAGCCAGAAATTAATTAATTAATTAATTAATTAATTAATTAATTAAGGAAAAAAAAAAGGCAGCACCTGGGGGCTGGCAGACTGATGCACCAAGTCTTACATCACGTCTACTTAGTATCCTGCATGTCAGGGCCATGCTGGACCTGGGGCTGCCCAGACAGAGTGGGGCCTGCATCACCCTTCCCAGGAGGGAGGGTGGAGGGAAACCCTGCATGACCTCTGAGGCCCTAAGAACCCTTGACTAAGGCTGAGCTCAATTTGAAACACTGGGTGACCAGAGCAGACATTTCATTCCTCTATCAATGAGAATCCAGCACTGGAGGAGCAGAAAACAATGGCCTCGCTCAACCTTGACGCTAATCCTGACATGGACCCTAACCCTAAACTCTGATCCTGACCCTAAGCCCTGACCTAACCTTAGCCTAACCCGTACCCTAAACCTGTACCTTACCCTAACCCATGCTCTACCCGTAGCCTACCTGTACCCCAATTCTAACCCATACCCTAACACCCACTCTAACACAGAACCCTAACACCCACTCTAACACAGAACCCTAACACCCTGAGACCAAAACCATAAACCTTAACCAATAAGCAAAACTATAACCATAACCAAACCATAAAATAGATTCATTAACCATACCCATAAATAACTCATTAACCAGAAAACTTAAACCATAACAGCAACCATAAACCATCCACAGCCCCAACCCTCACACCAGCCCCAGCCCTAATGCTAACCCTCCAAACCACTTACACCAAGCCAAGTCTAGTCAGATTATACAAATACATCTTGGAAAAGAAAACTGGGGAATTCTCTGGTGGCCCAGTGGTTAGGACTCTGTGCTTTCACTGCCAAGGGCTCGGGTTCGATCCCTGACTGGGGAACTAAGATCCCACAAGCCACGGGATGGGGCCAAAATCAATAAATAATTAAAATGAAATAAAACCACTATTTTAAAAAAGATTTTAAAAAGAAAGGAAAAAAACCGAGAAAACTACCCCAGTATAACTTATAAATATGAATGTAAAAATCTATCACAAAATAATAGCAACATGCAACCAACAGAACTTTAAATGGATAATGCCATAAGCAAGTATCTCTACACCAGAAATTTCAGGTTGCTCAACATGTCAAAAGTAAGCAATGTATTCAACCACAATAATGGTGTGAAGTAAAAACACATAATCATATCAATGAATGCAAAACATCTACAATGAAAATCCAGTGTTATTTCATGAAAAACACTCAAGAAAGCAGGAATAAAAGGAAATTTGTTCACTATGGAAAAGAGTAGTACCAAAAGCCACAGCAAACATCATGCTCAATGTTAAAGACTGCAAGATTTACTCCTGAAATCAGGAACAAGGCCAGGAAGCTGGCCTTCATCACCGTTACTCAATAGTGTACTGGAAGTTCTACCCAGAATCTTGAGGAAAGAAAGAAAAGGCATCCATGGGTGAATGGAAAAATTAAAACCCTGTCTCTTCACAGAACATAGGTCACATCATCTTATATATAAAACTACCTATAATCAGCAAAGAAATTATTTGAGCTAATCAACTAATGAAGCAAAGTTACAGAACAAAATCTCAATTCATGAAAATCTACCTTATATGCATACGCTGGCAAAAAATAATCTGAAAAAGAATTTATGAGAACAGTTCCATTTTTAATAATGTCAACATCAATTTTTAGGAGTATATTTAATCAAGGTACAAGACTTGTTTTTATGTATGTAAAGTTATATGTTTGAAATTACTGGAGAGTCAATTACTTTTCAAAACATCATGTATGTCAACAGCATGCCAGAAAAGCAGAGAAAACATCAAACTTCCGTATAGAAGCCAAGCCTTACCCAGATCCAGTTCACCCAAAGTCCACATGTCATTTAGAGGCACTGTGGGAAGGTTATATTAGGAGCCGCTGTCCTCCGTGTTGTGGACGACCTGGATATGGTAGAAACAGTGGGATTTTTGAATTCCAATTTTCCACTTCATTCCACAAAAAAACTATTAGACCTAATAAATAAATTCAGTAAAGTTGCAAAATCAATACACAGAAATCAGTTGCATTTCTCAACACTAATAATGAACCATCAGAAAGAGAAAGAAAGCAACCCTATTTACAACTGCATCAAAAAGAACAAAATACCTGGGAATAAAGTCAACCAAGGAGGTGAAAGACCTGCACACTGAAAACTTGAAGACATTGAAAAACACACCAATAAATGGAAAGATATCCTGTTCTCATGGAATGGAACAATTAATAGTGTTAAAACATCCATGCTACCCAAAGCAGTGGACACAGTGAATGCAATCCCTCCCAAAATTCCATGGTATTTTCCCCCAAAACAGAGCAAATCCTCCTAATATCTGTGGGGAACCACAAAGGACCCCAAATAGCCAAAGAAACCCTGAAAAAAGAGAACGGGCTGGAGGCAACTCCCTCCCTGACGTCACACTCTGCTGAGAAGCTACAGTCACCAAAACAGTGTGGAACTGGCTCAAAACGGGCACAGGGACCAGAGGAACAGGACAGAGAGACCAGAATTCAACCCACACGGACGGGCTCGGTGAATTTAGGACACAGGGACCAAGGACACACCAAGGAGCACGACACTCCCCACGATAAATGGTGCTGGGAAAACTGGACGCCCCATAACTCACGCTGGCTACCCTGCACACAAACCTGACCAAACACCCAGCTTTCCACGCCAAGCCCTCCCTCGCTCACACGAAGACGGACCCCCTCAACGGTCAGCCGCCCCCAGGAAGCTTCTCCCCACTTTTCCTCACCGTCTCTTCACCTTTTCCTCAGGCACCACCTGGGTCCTCAGGAAACCTAGTTCCCCAGTCAGCGTGGACGCAGCCCCACTTTGTCCTGAAGCCGAAACCCCAGCGAGTCCTGAGGAGACGGGAGACCGAGCTCCTCTCAGCAGAGACGCTGAGCCGGGCGTCCTACCCGCAGGCCCCCGCCCCCGCGCCTGACGAGGCTCAACTCCTCTCAGCTGCCCTCACAATCGAGTTCGCAGGGAAGGAGCATGCGCTGTGGGGCAGAGAGGCGAACTCGGCGCCACCCTGTGGTCAGTGCAGGAAGTGCAGGCCGCGCCTCCCTCACAGGTCCCTGGAGGCAGGGTGCCCTACTGACAGGACTGCTGAATCCATGAAACTGGAAATTCAAACTAAAATGCAGTCTCTATCCCAAAAGTTTTCTAAAAGTAGTTAAGGAACAAGTAATTGGAAACCATTTGGAATGAAGTGAATGTAGATGCAAACTTTACAACTTATACCAAATTCACTCAAAGTTATTCAGAGGCAAATTTTATTTCAGTTTCTAATTCATTTTTGGCTGCGTTGGGTCTTCGTTGCTGCATATGGGCTTTCTCTAGTTGCGTCGAGCGGGGCTACTCTTCGTTGTGGTGCACAGGCTCCTCATTGCCGTGGCTTCTCATGTTGCGGAGCACGGGCTCTAGGCGCGCAGGCTTCAGTAGCTGTGCCGCGCAGGTTTGGTTGCTCTGCGGCGTGTGGGATCTTCCCGGACCAGGGCTCGAGCCCGTGTCCCCTGCATTGTCCCCACAGACAAATTTTAAATACAAAACTATTCAAGGGGCTTCCCTGGTGGCGCAGTGGTTGAGAATCTGCCTGCTAATGCAGGGGACACGGGTTCGAGCCCTGGTCCGGGAAGATCCCACATGCTGTGGAGCAACTAAGCCCGTGCACCACAACTACTGAGCCTGCGCTCTAGAACCCGCGAGCCACAACTGCTGAAGCCCACGCGCTTAGAGCCTGTACTCTGCAACAAGAGAAGCCACCGCAATGAGAAGCCCCCACTCGCCGCAACTAGAGAAAGCCTCCGTGCAGCAATGCAGACCCAACACAGCCAGAAATTAATTAATTAATTAATTAATTAATTAATTAATTAAGGAAAAAAAAAAGGCAGCACCTGGGGGCTGGCAGACTGATGCACCAAGTCTTACATCACGTCTACTTAGTATCCTGCATGTCAGGGCCATGCTGGACCTGGGGCTGCCCAGACAGAGTGGGGCCTGCATCACCCTTCCCAGGAGGGAGGGTGGAGGGAAACCCTGCATGACCTCTGAGGCCCTAAGAACCCTTGACTAAGGCTGAGCTCAATTTGAAACACTGGGTGACCAGAGCAGACATTTCATTCCTCTATCAATGAGAATCCAGCACTGGAGGAGCAGAAAACAATGGCCTCGCTCAACCTTGACGCTAATCCTGACATGGACCCTAACCCTAAACTCTGATCCTGACCCTAAGCCCTGACCTAACCTTAGCCTAACCCGTACCCTAAACCTGTACCTTACCCTAACCCATGCTCTACCCGTATCCTACCTGTACCCCAATTCTAACCCATACCCTAACACCCACTCTAACACAGAACCCTAACACCCACTCTAACACAGAACCCTAACACCCTGAGACCAAAACCATAAACCTTAACCAATAAGCAAAACTATAACCATAACCAAACCATAAAATAGATTCATTAACCATACCCATAAATAACTCATTAACCAGAAAACTTAAACCATAACAGCAACCATAAACCATCCACAGCCCCAACCCTCACACCAGCCCCAGCCCTAATGCTAACCCTCCAAACCACTTACACCAAGCCAAGTCTAGTCAGATTATACAAATACATCTTGGAAAAGAAAACTGGGGAATTCTCTGGTGGCCCAGTGGTTAGGACTCTGTGCTTTCACTGCCAAGGGCTCGGGTTCGATCCCTGACTGGGGAACTAAGATCCCACAAGCCACGGGATGGGGCCAAAATAAATAAATAATTAAAATGAAATAAAACCACTATTTTAAAAAAGATTTTAAAAAGAAAGGAAAAAAACCGAGAAAACTACCCCAGTATAACTTATAAATATGAATGTAAAAATCTATCACAAAATAATAGCAACATGCAACCAACAGAACTTTAAATGGATAATGCCATAAGCAAGTATCTCTACACCAGAAATTTCAGGTTGCTCAACATGTCAAAAGTAAGCAATGTATTCAACCACAATAATGGTGTGAAGTAAAAACACATAATCATATCAATGAATGCAAAACATCTACAATGAAAATCCAGTGTTATTTCATGAAAAACACTCAAGAAAGCAGGAATAAAAGGAAATTTGTTCACTATGGAAAAGAGTAGTACCAAAAGCCACAGCAAACATCATGCTCAATGTTAAAGACTGCAAGATTTACTCCTGAAATCAGGAACAAGGCCAGGAAGCTGGCCTTCATCACCGTTACTCAATAGTGTACTGGAAGTTCTACCCAGAATCTTGAGGAAAGAAAGAAAAGGCATCCATGGGTGAATGGAAAAATTAAAACCCTGTCTCTTCACAGAACATAGGTCACATCATCTTATATATAAAACTACCTATAATCAGCAAAGAAATTATTTGAGCTAATCAACTAATGAAGCAAAGTTACAGAACAAAATCTCAATTCATGAAAATCTACCTTATATGCATACGCTGGCAAAAAATAATCTGAAAAAGAATTTATGAGAACAGTTCCATTTTTAATAATGTCAACATCAATTTTTAGGAGTATATTTAATCAAGGTACAAGACTTGTTTTTATGTATGTAAAGTTATATGTTTGAAATTACTGGAGAGTCAATTACTTTTCAAAACATCATGTATGTCAACAGCATGCCAGAAAAGCAGAGAAAACATCAAACTTCCGTATAGAAGCCAAGCCTTACCCAGATCCAGTTCACCCAAAGTCCACATGTCATTTAGAGGCACTGTGGGAAGGTTATATTAGGAGCCGCTGTCCTCCGTGTTGTGGACGACCTGGATATGGTAGAAACAGTGGGATTTTTGAATTCCAATTTTCCACTTCATTCCACAAAAAAACTATTAGACCTAATAAATAAATTCAGTAAAGTTGCAAAATCAATACACAGAAATCAGTTGCATTTCTCAACACTAATAATGAACCATCAGAAAGAGAAAGAAAGCAACCCTATTTACAACTGCATCAAAAAGAACAAAATACCTGGGAATAAAGTCAACCAAGGAGGTGAAAGACCTGCACACTGAAAACTTGAAGACATTGAAAAACACACCAATAAATGGAAAGATATCCTGTTCTCATGGAATGGAACAATTAATAGTGTTAAAACATCCATGCTACCCAAAGCAGTGGACACAGTGAATGCAATCCCTCCCAAAATTCCATGGTATTTTCCCCCAAAACAGAGCAAATCCTCCTAATATCTGTGGGGAACCACAAAGGACCCCAAATAGCCAAAGAAACCCTGAAAAAAGAGAACGGGCTGGAGGCAACTCCCTCCCTGACGTCACACTCTGCTGAGAAGCTACAGTCACCAAAACAGTGTGGAACTGGCTCAAAACGGGCACAGGGACCAGAGGAACAGGACAGAGAGACCAGAATTCAACCCACACGGACGGGCTCGGTGAATTTAGGACACAGGGACCAAGGACACACCAAGGAGCACGACACTCCCCACGATAAATGGTGCTGGGAAAACTGGACGCCCCATAACTCACGCTGGCTACCCTGCACACAAACCTGACCAAACACCCAGCTTTCCACGCCAAGCCCTCCCTCGCTCACACGAAGACGGACCCCCTCAACGGTCAGCCGCCCCCAGGAAGCTTCTCCCCACTTTTCCTCACCGTCTCTTCACCTTTTCCTCAGGCACCACCTGGGTCCTCAGGAAACCTAGTTCCCCAGTCAGCGTGGACGCAGCCCCACTTTGTCCTGAAGCCGAAACCCCAGCGAGTCCTGAGGAGACGGGAGACCGAGCTCCTCTCAGCAGAGACGCTGAGCCGGGCGTCCTACCCGAAGGCCCCCGCCCCCGCGCCTGACGAGGCTCAACTCCTCTCAGCTGCCCTCACAATCCAGTTCGCAGGGAAGGAGCATGCGCTGTGGGTCAGAGAGGCGAACTCGGCGCCACCCTGTGGTCAGTGCAGGAAGTGCAGGCCGCGCCTCCCTCACAGGTCCCTGGAGGCAGCGTGCCCTACTGACAGGACTGCTGAATCCAGGAAACTGGAAATTCAAACTAAAATGCAGTCTCTATCCCAAAAGTTTTCTAAAAGTAGTTAAGGAACAAGTAATTGGAAACCATTTGGAATGAAGTGAATGTAGATGCAAACTTTACAACTTATACCAAATTCACTCAAAGTTATTCAGAGGCAAATTTTATTTTAGTTTCTAATTCATTTTTGGCTGCGTTGGGTCTTCGTTGCTGCATATGGGCTTTCTCTAGTTGCGTCGAGCGGGGCTACTCTTCGTTGTGGTGCACAGGCTCCTCATTGCCGTGGCTTCTCATGTTGCGGAGCACGGGCTCTAGGCGCGCAGGCTTCAGTAGCTGTGCCGCGCAGGTTTGGTTGCTCTGCGGCGTGTGGGATCTTCCCGGACCAGGGCTCGAGCCCGTGTCCCCTGCATTGTCCCCACAGACAAATTTTAAATACAAAACTATTCAAGGGGCTTCCCTGGTGGCGCAGTGGTTGAGAATCTGCCTGCTAATGCAGGGGACACGGGTTCGAGCCCTGGTCCGGGAAGATCCCACATGCTGTGGAGCAACTAAGCCCGTGCACCACAACTACTGAGCCTGCGCTCTAGAACCCGCGAGCCACAACTGCTGAAGCCCACGCGCTTAGAGCCTGTACTCTGCAACAAGAGAAGCCACCGCAATGAGAAGCCCCCACTCGCCGCAACTAGAGAAAGCCTCCGTGCAGCAATGCAGACCCAACACAGCCAGAAATTAATTAATTAATTTATTAATTAATTAAGGAAAAAAAAAAAGGCAGCACCTGGGGGCTGGCAGACTGATGCACCAAGTCTTACATCACGTCTACTTAGTATCCTGCATGTCAGGGCCATGCTGGACCTGGGGCTGCCCAGACAGAGTGGGGCCTGCATCACCCTTCCCAGGAGGGAGGGTGGAGGGAAACCCTGCATGACCTCTGAGGCCCTAAGAACCCTTGACTAAGGCTGAGCTCAATTTGAAACACTGGGTGACCAGAGCAGACATTTCATTCCTCTATCAATGAGAATCCAGCACTGGAGGAGCAGAAAACAATGGCCTCGCTCAACCTTGACGCTAATCCTGACATGGACCCTAACCCTAAACTCTGATCCTGACCCTAAGCCCTGACCTAACCTTAGCCTAACCCGTACCCTAAACCTGTACCTTACCCTAACCCATGCTCTACCCGTAGCCTACCTGTACCCCAATTCTAACCCATACCCTAACACCCACTCTAACACAGAACCCTAACACCCACTCTAACACAGAACCCTAACACCCTGAGACCAAAACCATAAACCTTAACCAATAAGCAAAACTATAACCATAACCAAACCATAAAATAGATTCATTAACCATACCCATAAATAACTCATTAACCAGAAAACTTAAACCATAACAGCAACCATAAACCATCCACAGCCCCAACCCTCACACCAGCCCCAGCCCTAATGCTAACCCTCCAAACCACTTACACCAAGCCAAGTCTAGTCAGATTATACAAATACATCTTGGAAAAGAAAACTGGGGAATTCTCTGGTGGCCCAGTGGTTAGGACTCTGTGCTTTCACTGCCAAGGGCTCGGGTTCGATCCCTGACTGGGGAACTAAGATCCCACAAGCCACGGGATGGGGCCAAAATCAATAAATAATTAAAATGAAATAAAACCACTATTTTAAAAAAGATTTTAAAAATAAAGGAAAAAAACCGAGAAAACTACCCCAGTATAACTTATAAATATGAATGTAAAAATCTATCACAAAATAATAGCATCATGCAACCAACAGAACTTTAAATGCATAATGCCATAAGCAAGTATCTCTACACCAGAAATTTCAGGTTGCTCAACATGTCAAAAGTAAGCAATGTATTCAACCACAATAATGGTGTGAAGTAAAAACACATAATCATATCAATGAATGCAAAACATCTACAATGAAAATCCAGTGTTATTTCATGAAAAACACTCAAGAAAGCAGGAATAAAAGGAAATTTGTTCACTATGGAAAAGAGTAGTACCAAAAGCCACAGCAAACATCATGCTCAATGTTAAAGACTGCAAGATTTACTCCTGAAATCAGGAACAAGGCAAGCAAGCTGGCCTTCATCACCGTTACTCAACAGTGTACTGGAAGTTCTACCCAGAATCTTGAGGAAAGAAAGAAAAGGCATCCATGGGTGAATGGAAAAATTAAAACCCTGTCTCTTCACAGAACATAGGTCACATCATCTTATATATAAAACTACCTATAATCAGCAAAGAAATTATTTGAGCTAATCAACTAATGAAGCAAAGTTACAGAACAAAATCTCAATTCATGAAAATCTACCTTATATGCATACGCTGGCAAAAAATAATCTGAAAAAGAATTTATGAGAACAGTTCCATTTTTAATAATGTCAACATCAATTTTTAGGAGTATATTTAATCAAGGTACAAGACTTGTTTTTATGTATGTAAAGTTATATGTTTGAAATTACTGGAGAGTCAATTACTTTTCAAAACATCATGTATGTCAACAGCATGCCAGAAAAGCAGAGAAAACATCAAACTTCCGTATAGAAGCCAAGCCTTACCCAGATCCAGTTCACCCAAAGTCCACATGTCATTTAGAGGCACTGTGGGAAGGTTATATTAGGAGCCGCTGTCCTCCGTGTTGTGGACGACCTGGATATGGTAGAAACAGTGGGATTTTTGAATTCCAATTTTCCACTTCATTCCACAAAAAAACTATTAGACCTAATAAATAAATTCAGTAAAGTTGCAAAATCAATACACAGAAATCAGTTGCATTTCTCAACACTAATAATGAACCATCAGAAAGAGAAAGAAAGCAACCCTATTTACAACTGCATCAAAAAGAACAAAATACCTGGGAATAAAGTCAACCAAGGAGGTGAAAGACCTGCACACTGAAAACTTGAAGACATTGAAAAACACACCAATAAATGGAAAGATATCCTGTTCTCATGGAATGGAACAATTAATATTGTTAAAACATCCATGCTACCCAAAGCAGTGGACACAGTGAATGCAATCCCTCCCAAAATTCCATGGTATTTTCCCCCAAAACAGAGCAAATCCTCCTAATATCTGTGGGGAACCACAAAGGACCCCAAATAGCCAAAGAAACCCTGAAAAAAGAGAACGGGCTGGAGGCAACTCCCTCCCTGACGTCACACTCTGCTGAGAAGCTACAGTCACCAAAACAGTGTGGAACTGGCTCAAAACGGGCACAGGGACCAGAGGAACAGGACAGAGAGACCAGAATTCAACCCACACGGACGGGCTCGGTGAATTTAGGACACAGGGACCAAGGACACACCAAGGAGCACGACACTCCCCACGATAAATGGTGCTGGGAAAACTGGACGCCCCATAACTCACGCTGGCTACCCTGCACACAAACCTGACCAAACACCCAGCTTTCCACGCCAAGCCCTCCCTCGCTCACACGAAGACGGACCCCCTCAACGGTCAGCCGCCCCCAGGAAGCTTCTCCCCACTTTTCCTCACCGTCTCTTCACCTTTTCCTCAGGCATCACCTGGGTCCTCAGGAAACCTAGTTCCCCAGTCAGCGTGGACGCAGCCCCACTTTGTCCTGAAGCCGAAACCCCAGCGAGTCCTGAGGAGACGGGAGACCGAGCTCCTCTCAGCAGAGACGCTGAGCCGGGCGTCCTACCCGAAGGCCCCCGCCCCCGCGCCTGACGAGGCTCAACTCCTCTCAGCTGCCCTCACAATCGAGTTCGCAGGGAAGGAGCATGCGCTGTGGGTCAGAGAGGCGAACTCGGCGCCACCCTGTGGTCAGTGCAGGAAGTGCAGGCCGCGCCTCCCTCACAGGTCCCTGGAGGCAGGGTGCCCTACTGACAGGACTGCTGAATCCATGAAACTGGAAATTCAAACTAAAATGCAGTCTCTATCCCAAAAGTTTTCTAAAAGTAGTTAAGGAACAAGTAATTGGAAACCATTTGGAATGAAGTGAATGTAGATGCAAACTTTACAACTTATACCAAATTCACTCAAAGTTATTCAGAGGCAAATTTTATTTCAGTTTCTAATTCATTTTTGGCTGCGTTGGGTCTTCGTTGCTGCATATGGGCTTTCTCTAGTTGCGTCGAGCGGGGCTACTCTTCGTTGTGGTGCACAGGCTCCTCATTGCCGTGGCTTCTCATGTTGCGGAGCACGGGCTCTAGGCGCGCAGGCTTCAGTAGCTGTGCCGCGCAGGTTTGGTTGCTCTGCGGCGTGTGGGATCTTCCCGGACCAGGGCTCGAGCCCGTGTCCCCTGCATTGTCCCCACAGACAAATTTTAAATACAAAACTATTCAAGGGGCTTCCCTGGTGGCGCAGTGGTTGAGAATCTGCCTGCTAATGCAGGGGACACGGGTTCGAGCCCTGGTCCGGGAAGATCCCACATGCTGTGGAGCAACTAAGCCCGTGCACCACAACTACTGAGCCTGCGCTCTAGAACCCGCGAGCCACAACTGCTGAAGCCCACGCGCTTAGAGCCTGTACTCTGCAACAAGAGAAGCCACCGCAATGAGAAGCCCCCACTCGCCGCAACTAGAGAAAGCCTCCGTGCAGCAATGCAGACCCAACACAGCCAGAAATTAATTAATTAATTAATTAATTAATTAATTAATTAAGGAAAAAAAAAAGGCAGCACCTGGGGGCTGGCAGACTGATGCACCAAGTCTTACATCACGTCTACTTAGTATCCTGCATGTCAGGGCCATGCTGGACCTGGGGCTGCCCAGACAGAGTGGGGCCTGCATCACCCTTCCCAGGAGGGAGGGTGGAGGGAAACCCTGCATGACCTCTGAGGCCCTAAGAACCCTTGACTAAGGCTGAGCTCAATTTGAAACACTGGGTGACCAGAGCAGACATTTCATTCCTCTATCAATGAGAATCCAGCACTGGAGGAGCAGAAAACAATGGCCTCGCTCAACCTTGACGCTAATCCTGACATGGACCCTAACCCTAAACTCTGATCCTGACCCTAAGCCCTGACCTAACCTTAGCCTAACCCGTACCCTAAACCTGTACCTTACCCTAACCCATGCTCTACCCGTATCCTACCTGTACCCCAATTCTAACCCATACCCTAACACCCACTCTAACACAGAACCCTAACACCCACTCTAACACAGAACCCTAACACCCTGAGACCAAAACCATAAACCTTAACCAATAAGCAAAACTATAACCATAACCAAACCATAAAATAGATTCATTAACCATACCCATAAATAACTCATTAACCAGAAAACTTAAACCATAACAGCAACCATAAACCATCCACAGCCCCAACCCTCACACCAGCCCCAGCCCTAATGCTAACCCTCCAAACCACTTACACCAAGCCAAGTCTAGTCAGATTATACAAATACATCTTGGAAAAGAAAACTGGGGAATTCTCTGGTGGCCCAGTGGTTAGGACTCTGTGCTTTCACTGCCAAGGGCTCGGGTTCGATCCCTGACTGGGGAACTAAGATCCCACAAGCCACGGGATGGGGCCAAAATCAATAAATAATTAAAATGAAATAAAACCACTATTTTAAAAAAGATTTTAAAAAG
The DNA here is from genome assembly GCF_949987535.1 of Balaenoptera acutorostrata. NCBI lineage: Eukaryota > Metazoa > Chordata > Mammalia > Artiodactyla > Balaenopteridae > Balaenoptera > Balaenoptera acutorostrata. The sequence continues at coordinate 96,144,066 of NC_080071.1, forward strand.
AAAGGAAAAAAACCGAGAAAACTACCCCAGTATAACTTATAAATATGAATGTAAAAATCTATCACAAAATAATAGCAACATGCAACCAACAGAACTTTAAATGGATAATGCCATAAGCAAGTATCTCTACACCAGAAATTTCAGGTTGCTCAACATGTCAAAAGTAAGCAATGTATTCAACCACAATAATGGTGTGAAGTAAAAACACATAATCATATCAATGAATGCAAAACATCTACAATGAAAATCCAGTGTTATTTCATGAAAAACACTCAAGAAAGCAGGAATAAAAGGAAATTTGTTCACTATGGAAAAGAGTAGTACCAAAAGCCACAGCAAACATCATGCTCAATGTTAAAGACTGCAAGATTTACTCCTGAAATCAGGAACAAGGCCAGGAAGCTGGCCTTCATCACCGTTACTCAATAGTGTACTGGAAGTTCTACCCAGAATCTTGAGGAAAGAAAGAAAAGGCATCCATGGGTGAATGGAAAAATTAAAACCCTGTCTCTTCACAGAACATAGGTCACATCATCTTATATATAAAACTACCTATAATCAGCAAAGAAATTATTTGAGCTAATCAACTAATGAAGCAAAGTTACAGAACAAAATCTCAATTCATGAAAATCTACCTTATATGCATACGCTGGCAAAAAATAATCTGAAAAAGAATTTATGAGAACAGTTCCATTTTTAATAATGTCAACATCAATTTTTAGGAGTATATTTAATCAAGGTACAAGACTTGTTTTTATGTATGTAAAGTTATATGTTTGAAATTACTGGAGAGTCAATTACTTTTCAAAACATCATGTATGTCAACAGCATGCCAGAAAAGCAGAGAAAACATCAAACTTCCGTATAGAAGCCAAGCCTTACCCAGATCCAGTTCACCCAAAGTCCACATGTCATTTAGAGGCACTGTGGGAAGGTTATATTAGGAGCCGCTGTCCTCCGTGTTGTGGACGACCTGGATATGGTAGAAACAGTGGGATTTTTGAATTCCAATTTTCCACTTCATTCCACAAAAAAACTATTAGACCTAATAAATAAATTCAGTAAAGTTGCAAAATCAATACACAGAAATCAGTTGCATTTCTCAACACTAATAATGAACCATCAGAAAGAGAAAGAAAGCAACCCTATTTACAACTGCATCAAAAAGAACAAAATACCTGGGAATAAAGTCAACCAAGGAGGTGAAAGACCTGCACACTGAAAACTTGAAGACATTGAAAAACACACCAATAAATGGAAAGATATCCTGTTCTCATGGAATGGAACAATTAATAGTGTTAAAACATCCATGCTACCCAAAGCAGTGGACACAGTGAATGCAATCCCTCCCAAAATTCCATGGTATTTTCCCCCAAAACAGAGCAAATCCTCCTAATATCTGTGGGGAACCACAAAGGACCCCAAATAGCCAAAGAAACCCTGAAAAAAGAGAACGGGCTGGAGGCAACTCCCTCCCTGACGTCACACTCTGCTGAGAAGCTACAGTCACCAAAACAGTGTGGAACTGGCTCAAAACGGGCACAGGGACCAGAGGAACAGGACAGAGAGACCAGAATTCAACCCACACGGACGGGCTCGGTGAATTTAGGACACAGGGACCAAGGACACACCAAGGAGCACGACACTCCCCACGATAAATGGTGCTGGGAAAACTGGACGCCCCATAACTCACGCTGGCTACCCTGCACACAAACCTGACCAAACACCCAGCTTTCCACGCCAAGCCCTCCCTCGCTCACACGAAGACGGACCCCCTCAACGGTCAGCCGCCCCCAGGAAGCTTCTCCCCACTTTTCCTCACCGTCTCTTCACCTTTTCCTCAGGCACCACCTGGGTCCTCAGGAAACCTAGTTCCCCAGTCAGCGTGGACGCAGCCCCACTTTGTCCTGAAGCCGAAACCCCAGCGAGTCCTGAGGAGACGGGAGACCGAGCTCCTCTCAGCAGAGACGCTGAGCCGGGCGTCCTACCCGCAGGCCCCCGCCCCCGCGCCTGACGAGGCTCAACTCCTCTCAGCTGCCCTCACAATCGAGTTCGCAGGGAAGGAGCATGCGCTGTGGGTCAGAGAGGCGAACTCGGCGCCACCCTGTGGTCAGTGCAGGAAGTGCAGGCCGCGCCTCCCTCACAGGTCCCTGGAGGCAGGGTGCCCTACTGACAGGACTGCTGAATCCATGAAACTGGAAATTCAAACTAAAATGCAGTCTCTATCCCAAAAGTTTTCTAAAAGTAGTTAAGGAACAAGTAATTGGAAACCATTTGGAATGAAGTGAATGTAGATGCAAACTTTACAACTTATACCAAATTCACTCAAAGTTATTCAGAGGCAAATTTTATTTTAGTTTCTAATTCATTTTTGGCTGCGTTGGGTCTTCGTTGCTGCATATGGGCTTTCTCTAGTTGCGTCGAGCGGGGCTACTCTTCGTTGTGGTGCACAGGCTCCTCATTGCCGTGGCTTCTCATGTTGCGGAGCACGGGCTCTAGGCGCGCAGGCTTCAGTAGCTGTGCCGCGCAGGTTTGGTTGCTCTGCGGCGTGTGGGATCTTCCCGGACCAGGGCTCGAGCCCGTGTCCCCTGCATTGTCCCCACAGACAAATTTTAAATACAAAACTATTCAAGGGGCTTCCCTGGTGGCGCAGTGGTTGAGAATCTGCCTGCTAATGCAGGGGACACGGGTTCGAGCCCTGGTCCGGGAAGATCCCACATGCTGTGGAGCAACTAAGCCCGTGCACCACAACTACTGAGCCTGCGCTCTAGAACCCGCGAGCCACAACTGCTGAAGCCCACGCGCTTAGAGCCTGTACTCTGCAACAAGAGAAGCCACCGCAATGAGAAGCCCCCACTCGCCGCAACTAGAGAAAGCCTCCGTGCAGCAATGCAGACCCAACACAGCCAGAAATTAATTAATTAATTAATTAATTAATTAATTAAGGAAAAAAAAAAGGCAGCACCTGGGGGCTGGCAGACTGATGCACCAAGTCTTACATCACGTCTACTTAGTATCCTGCATGTCAGGGCCATGCTGGACCTGGGGCTGCCCAGACAGAGTGGGGCCTGCATCACCCTTCCCAGGAGGGAGGGTGGAGGGAAACCCTGCATGACCTCTGAGGCCCTAAGAACCCTTGACTAAGGCTGAGCTCAATTTGAAACACTGGGTGACCAGAGCAGACATTTCATTCCTCTATCAATGAGAATCCAGCACTGGAGGAGCAGAAAACAATGGCCTCGCTCAACCTTGACGCTAATCCTGACATGGACCCTAACCCTAAACTCTGATCCTGACCCTAAGCCCTGACCTAACCTTAGCCTAACCCGTACCCTAAACCTGTACCTTACCCTAACCCATGCTCTACCCGTATCCTACCTGTACCCCAATTCTAACCCATACCCTAACACCCACTCTAACACAGAACCCTAACACCCACTCTAACACAGAACCCTAACACCCTGAGACCAAAACCATAAACCTTAACCAATAAGCAAAACTATAACCATAACCAAACCATAAAATAGATTCATTAACCATACCCATAAATAACTCATTAACCAGAAAACTTAAACCATAACAGCAACCATAAACCATCCACAGCCCCAACCCTCACACCAGCCCCAGCCCTAATGCTAACCCTCCAAACCACTTACACCAAGCCAAGTCTAGTCAGATTATACAAATACATCTTGGAAAAGAAAACTGGGGAATTCTCTGGTGGCCCAGTGGTTAGGACTCTGTGCTTTCACTGCCAAGGGCTCGGGTTCGATCCCTGACTGGGGAACTAAGATCCCACAAGCCACGGGATGGGGCCAAAATCAATAAATAATTAAAATGAAATAAAACCACTATTTTAAAAAAGATTTTAAAAATAAAGGAAAAAAACCGAGAAAACTACCCCAGTATAACTTATAAATATGAATGTAAAAATCTATCACAAAATAATAGCAACATGCAACCAACAGAACTTTAAATGGATAATGCCATAAGCAAGTATCTCTACACCAGAAATTTCAGGTTGCTCAACATGTCAAAAGTAAGCAATGTATTCAACCACAATAATGGTGTGAAGTAAAAACACATAATCATATCAATGAATGCAAAACATCTACAATGAAAATCCAGTGTTATTTCATGAAAAACACTCAAGAAAGCAGGAATAAAAGGAAATTTGTTCACTATGGAAAAGAGTAGTACCAAAAGCCACAGCAAACATCATGCTCAATGTTAAAGACTGCAAGATTTACTCCTGAAATCAGGAACAAGGCCAGGAAGCTGGCCTTCATCACCGTTACTCAATAGTGTACTGGAAGTTCTACCCAGAATCTTGAGGAAAGAAAGAAAAGGCATCCATGGGTGAATGGAAAAATTAAAACCCTGTCTCTTCACAGAACATAGGTCACATCATCTTATATATAAAACTACCTATAATCAGCAAAGAAATTATTTGAGCTAATCAACTAATGAAGCAAAGTTACAGAACAAAATCTCAATTCATGAAAATCTACCTTATATGCATACGCTGGCAAAAAATAATCTGAAAAAGAATTTATGAGAACAGTTCCATTTTTAATAATGTCAACATCAATTTTTAGGAGTATATTTAATCAAGGTACAAGACTTGTTTTTATGTATGTAAAGTTATATGTTTGAAATTACTGGAGAGTCAATTACTTTTCAAAACATCATGTATGTCAACAGCATGCCAGAAAAGCAGAGAAAACATCAAACTTCCGTATAGAAGCCAAGCCTTACCCAGATCCAGTTCACCCAAAGTCCACATGTCATTTAGAGGCACTGTGGGAAGGTTATATTAGGAGCCGCTGTCCTCCGTGTTGTGGACGACCTGGATATGGTAGAAACAGTGGGATTTTTGAATTCCAATTTTCCACTTCATTCCACAAAAAAACTATTAGACCTAATAAATAAATTCAGTAAAGTTGCAAAATCAATACACAGAAATCAGTTGCATTTCTCAACACTAATAATGAACCATCAGAAAGAGAAAGAAAGCAACCCTATTTACAACTGCATCAAAAAGAACAAAATACCTGGGAATAAAGTCAACCAAGGAGGTGAAAGACCTGCACACTGAAAACTTGAAGACATTGAAAAACACACCAATAAATGGAAAGATATCCTGTTCTCATGGAATGGAACAATTAATAGTGTTAAAACATCCATGCTACCCAAAGCAGTGGACACAGTGAATGCAATCCCTCCCAAAATTCCATGGTATTTTCCCCCAAAACAGAGCAAATCCTCCTAATATCTGTGGGGAACCACAAAGGACCCCAAATAGCCAAAGAAACCCTGAAAAAAGAGAACGGGCTGGAGGCAACTCCCTCCCTGACGTCACACTCTGCTGAGAAGCTACAGTCACCAAAACAGTGTGGAACTGGCTCAAAACGGGCACAGGGACCAGAGGAACAGGACAGAGAGACCAGAATTCAACCCACACGGACGGGCTCGGTGAATTTAGGACACAGGGACCAAGGACACACCAAGGAGCACGACACTCCCCACGATAAATGGTGCTGGGAAAACTGGACGCCCCATAACTCACGCTGGCTACCCTGCACACAAACCTGACCAAACACCCAGCTTTCCACGCCAAGCCCTCCCTCGCTCACACGAAGACGGACCCCCTCAACGGTCAGCCGCCCCCAGGAAGCTTCTCCCCACTTTTCCTCACCGTCTCTTCACCTTTTCCTCAGGCACCACCTGGGTCCTCAGGAAACCTAGTTCCCCAGTCAGCGTGGACGCAGCCCCACTTTGTCCTGAAGCCGAAACCCCAGCGAGTCCTGAGGAGACGGGAGACCGAGCTCCTCTCAGCAGAGACGCTGAGCCGGGCGTCCTACCCGCAGGCCCCCGCCCCCGCGCCTGACGAGGCTCAACTCCTCTCAGCTGCCCTCACAATCGAGTTCGCAGGGAAGGAGCATGCGCTGTGGGTCAGAGAGGCGAACTCGGCGCCACCCTGTGGTCAGTGCAGGAAGTGCAGGCCGCGCCTCCCTCACAGGTCCCTGGAGGCAGGGTGCCCTACTGACAGGACTGCTGAATCCATGAAACTGGAAATTCAAACTAAAATGCAGTCTCTATCCCAAAAGTTTTCTAAAAGTAGTTAAGGAACAAGTAATTGGAAACCATTTGGAATGAAGTGAATGTAGATGCAAACTTTACAACTTATACCAAATTCACTCAAAGTTATTCAGAGGCAAATTTTATTTCAGTTTCTAATTCATTTTTGGCTGCGTTGGGTCTTCGTTGCTGCATATGGGCTTTCTCTAGTTGCGTCGAGCGGGGCTACTCTTCGTTGTGGTGCACAGGCTCCTCATTGCCGTGGCTTCTCATGTTGCGGAGCACGGGCTCTAGGCGCGCAGGCTTCAGTAGCTGTGCCGCGCAGGTTTGGTTGCTCTGCGGCGTGTGGGATCTTCCCGGACCAGGGCTCGAGCCCGTGTCCCCTGCATTGTCCCCACAGACAAATTTTAAATACAAAACTATTCAAGGGGCTTCCCTGGTGGCGCAGTGGTTGAGAATCTGCCTGCTAATGCAGGGGACACGGGTTCGAGCCCTGGTCCGGGAAGATCCCACATGCTGTGGAGCAACTAAGCCCGTGCACCACAACTACTGAGCCTGCGCTCTAGAACCCGCGAGCCACAACTGCTGAAGCCCACGCGCTTAGAGCCTGTACTCTGCAACAAGAGAAGCCACCGCAATGAGAAGCCCCCACTCGCCGCAACTAGAGAAAGCCTCCGTGCAGCAATGCAGACCCAACACAGCCAGAAATTAATTAATTAATTAATTAATTAATTAATTAATTAAGGAAAAAAAAAAGGCAGCACCTGGGGGCTGGCAGACTGATGCACCAAGTCTTACATCACGTCTACTTAGTATCCTGCATGTCAGGGCCATGCTGGACCTGGGGCTGCCCAGACAGAGTGGGGCCTGCATCACCCTTCCCAGGAGGGAGGGTGGAGGGAAACCCTGCATGACCTCTGAGGCCCTAAGAACCCTTGACTAAGGCTGAGCTCAATTTGAAACACTGGGTGACCAGAGCAGACATTTCATTCCTCTATCAATGAGAATCCAGCACTGGAGGAGCAGAAAACAATGGCCTCGCTCAACCTTGACGCTAATCCTGACATGGACCCTAACCCTAAACTCTGATCCTGACCCTAAGCCCTGACCTAACCTTAGCCTAACCCGTACCCTAAACCTGTACCTTACCCTAACCCATGCTCTACCCGTATCCTACCTGTACCCCAATTCTAACCCATACCCTAACACCCACTCTAACACAGAACCCTAACACCCACTCTAACACAGAACCCTAACACCCTGAGACCAAAACCATAAACCTTAACCAATAAGCAAAACTATAACCATAACCAAACCATAAAATAGATTCATTAACCATACCCATAAATAACTCATTAACCAGAAAACTTAAACCATAACAGCAACCATAAACCATCCACAGCCCCAACCCTCACACCAGCCCCAGCCCTAATGCTAACCCTCCAAACCACTTACACCAAGCCAAGTCTAGTCAGATTATACAAATACATCTTGGAAAAGAAAACTGGGGAATTCTCTGGTGGCCCAGTGGTTAGGACTCTGTGCTTTCACTGCCAAGGGCTCGGGTTCGATCCCTGACTGGGGAACTAAGATCCCACAAGCCACGGGATGGGGCCAAAATCAATAAATAATTAAAATGAAATAAAACCACTATTTTAAAAAAGATTTTAAAAATAAAGGAAAAAAACCGAGAAAACTACCCCAGTATAACTTATAAATATGAATGTAAAAATCTATCACAAAATAATAGCAACATGCAACCAACAGAACTTTAAATGGATAATGCCATAAGCAAGTATCTCTACACCAGAAATTTCAGGTTGCTCAACATGTCAAAAGTAAGCAATGTATTCAACCACAATAATGGTGTGAAGTAAAAACACATAATCATATCAATGAATGCAAAACATCTACAATGAAAATCCAGTGTTATTTCATGAAAAACACTCAAGAAAGCAGGAATAAAAGGAAATTTGTTCACTATGGAAAAGAGTAGTACCAAAAGCCACAGCAAACATCATGCTCAATGTTAAAGACTGCAAGATTTACTCCTGAAATCAGGAACAAGGCCAGGAAGCTGGCCTTCATCACCGTTACTCAATAGTGTACTGGAAGTTCTACCCAGAATCTTGAGGAAAGAAAGAAAAGGCATCCATGGGTGAATGGAAAAATTAAAACCCTGTCTCTTCACAGAACATAGGTCACATCATCTTATATATAAAACTACCTATAATCAGCAAAGAAATTATTTGAGCTAATCAACTAATGAAGCAAAGTTACAGAACAAAATCTCAATTCATGAAAATCTACCTTATATGCATACGCTGGCAAAAAATAATCTGAAAAAGAATTTATGAGAACAGTTCCATTTTTAATAATGTCAACATCAATTTTTAGGAGTATATTTAATCAAGGTACAAGACTTGTTTTTATGTATGTAAAGTTATATGTTTGAAATTACTGGAGAGTCAATTACTTTTCAAAACATCATGTATGTCAACAGCATGCCAGAAAAGCAGAGAAAACATCAAACTTCCGTATAGAAGCCAAGCCTTACCCAGATCCAGTTCACCCAAAGTCCACATGTCATTTAGAGGCACTGTGGGAAGGTTATATTAGGAGCCGCTGTCCTCCGTGTTGTGGACGACCTGGATATGGTAGAAACAGTGGGATTTTTGAATTCCAATTTTCCACTTCATTCCACAAAAAAACTATTAGACCTAATAAATAAATTCAGTAAAGTTGCAAAATCAATACACAGAAATCAGTTGCATTTCTCAACACTAATAATGAACCATCAGAAAGAGAAAGAAAGCAACCCTATTTACAACTGCATCAAAAAGAACAAAATACCTGGGAATAAAGTCAACCAAGGAGGTGAAAGACCTGCACACTGAAAACTTGAAGACATTGAAAAACACACCAATAAATGGAAAGATATCCTGTTCTCATGGAATGGAACAATTAATAGTGTTAAAACATCCATGCTACCCAAAGCAGTGGACACAGTGAATGCAATCCCTCCCAAAATTCCATGGTATTTTCCCCCAAAACAGAGCAAATCCTCCTAATATCTGTGGGGAACCACAAAGGACCCCAAATAGCCAAAGAAACCCTGAAAAAAGAGAACGGGCTGGAGGCAACTCCCTCCCTGACGTCACACTCTGCTGAGAAGCTACAGTCACCAAAACAGTGTGGAACTGGCTCAAAACGGGCACAGGGACCAGAGGAACAGGACAGAGAGACCAGAATTCAACCCACACGGACGGGCTCGGTGAATTTAGGACACAGGGACCAAGGACACACCAAGGAGCACGACACTCCCCACGATAAATGGTGCTGGGAAAACTGGACGCCCCATAACTCACGCTGGCTACCCTGCACACAAACCTGACCAAACACCCAGCTTTCCACGCCAAGCCCTCCCTCGCTCACACGAAGACGGACCCCCTCAACGGTCAGCCGCCCCCAGGAAGCTTCTCCCCACTTTTCCTCACCGTCTCTTCACCTTTTCCTCAGGCACCACCTGGGTCCTCAGGAAACCTAGTTCCCCAGTCAGCGTGGACGCAGCCCCACTTTGTCCTGAAGCCGAAACCCCAGCGAGTCCTGAGGAGACGGGAGACCGAGCTCCTCTCAGCAGAGACGCTGAGCCGGGCGTCCTACCCGCAGGCCCCCGCCCCCGCGCCTGACGAGGCTCAACTCCTCTCAGCTGCCCTCACAATCGAGTTCGCAGGGAAGGAGCATGCGCTGTGGGTCAGAGAGGCGAACTCGGCGCCACCCTGTGGTCAGTGCAGGAAGTGCAGGCCGCGCCTCCCTCACAGGTCCCTGGAGGCAGGGTGCCCTACTGACAGGACTGCTGAATCCATGAAACTGGAAATTCAAACTAAAATGCAGTCTCTATCCCAAAAGTTTTCTAAAAGTAGTTAAGGAACAAGTAATTGGAAACCATTTGGAATGAAGTGAATGTAGATGCAAACTTTACAACTTATACCAAATTCACTCAAAGTTATTCAGAGGCAAATTTTATTTTAGTTTCTAATTCATTTTTGGCTGCGTTGGGTCTTCGTTGCTGCATATGGGCTTTCTCTAGTTGCGTCGAGCGGGGCTACTCTTCGTTGTGGTGCACAGGCTCCTCATTGCCGTGGCTTCTCATGTTGCGGAGCACGGGCTCTAGGCGCGCAGGCTTCAGTAGCTGTGCCGCGCAGGTTTGGTTGCTCTGCGGCGTGTGGGATCTTCCCGGACCAGGGCTCGAGCCCGTGTCCCCTGCATTGTCCCCACAGACAAATTTTAAATACAAAACTATTCAAGGGGCTTCCCTGGTGGCGCAGTGGTTGAGAATCTGCCTGCTAATGCAGGGGACACGGGTTCGAGCCCTGGTCCGGGAAGATCCCACATGCTGTGGAGCAACTAAGCCCGTGCACCACAACTACTGAGCCTGCGCTCTAGAACCCGCGAGCCACAACTGCTGAAGCCCACGCGCTTAGAGCCTGTACTCTGCAACAAGAGAAGCCACCGCAATGAGAAGCCCCCACTCGCCGCAACTAGAGAAAGCCTCCGTGCAGCAATGCAGACCCAACACAGCCAGAAATTAATTAATTAATTAATTAATTAATTAATTAATTAAGGAAAAAAAAAAGGCAGCACCTGGGGGCTGGCAGACTGATGCACCAAGTCTTACATCACGTCTACTTAGTATCCTGCATGTCAGGGCCATGCTGGACCTGGGGCTGCCCAGACAGAGTGGGGCCTGCATCACCCTTCCCAGGAGGGAGGGTGGAGGGAAACCCTGCATGACCTCTGAGGCCCTAAGAACCCTTGACTAAGGCTGAGCTCAATTTGAAACACTGGGTGACCAGAGCAGACATTTCATTCCTCTATCAATGAGAATCCAGCACTGGAGGAGCAGAAAACAATGGCCTCGCTCAACCTTGACGCTAATCCTGACATGGACCCTAACCCTAAACTCTGATCCTGACCCTAAGCCCTGACCTAACCTTAGCCTAACCCGTACCCTAAACCTGTACCTTACCCTAACCCATGCTCTACCCGTATCCTACCTGTACCCCAATTCTAACCCATACCCTAACACCCACTCTAACACAGAACCCTAACACCCACTCTAACACAGAACCCTAACACCCTGAGACCAAAACCATAAACCTTAACCAATAAGCAAAACTATAACCATAACCAAACCATAAAATAGATTCATTAACCATACCCATAAATAACTCATTAACCAGAAAACTTAAACCATAACAGCAACCATAAACCATCCACAGCCCCAACCCTCACACCAGCCCCAGCCCTAATGCTAACCCTCCAAACCACTTACACCAAGCCAAGTCTAGTCAGATTATACAAATACATCTTGGAAAAGAAAACTGGGGAATTCTCTGGTGGCCCAGTGGTTAGGACTCTGTGCTTTCACTGCCAAGGGCTCGGGTTCGATCCCTGACTGGGGAACTAAGATCCCACAAGCCACGGGATGGGGCCAAAATCAATAAATAATTAAAATGAAATAAAACCACTATTTTAAAAAAGATTTTAAAAAGAAAGGAAAAAAACCGAGAAAACTACCCCAGTATAACTTATAAATATGAATGTAAAAATCTATCACAAAATAATAGCAACATGCAACCAACAGAACTTTAAATGGATAATGCCATAAGCAAGTATCTCTACACCAGAAATTTCAGGTTGCTCAACATGTCAAAAGTAAGCAATGTATTCAACCACAATAATGGTGTGAAGTAAAAACACATAATCATATCAATGAATGCAAAACATCTACAATGAAAATCCAGTGTTATTTCATGAAAAACACTCAAGAAAGCAGGAATAAAAGGAAATTTGTTCACTATGGAAAAGAGTAGTACCAAAAGCCACAGCAAACATCATGCTCAATGTTAAAGACTGCAAGATTTACTCCTGAAATCAGGAACAAGGCCAGGAAGCTGGCCTTCATCACCGTTACTCAATAGTGTACTGGAAGTTCTACCCAGAATCTTGAGGAAAGAAAGAAAAGGCATCCATGGGTGAATGGAAAAATTAAAACCCTGTCTCTTCACAGAACATAGGTCACATCATCTTATATATAAAACTACCTATAATCAGCAAAGAAATTATTTGAGCTAATCAACTAATGAAGCAAAGTTACAGAACAAAATCTCAATTCATGAAAATCTACCTTATATGCATACGCTGGCAAAAAATAATCTGAAAAAGAATTTATGAGAACAGTTCCATTTTTAATAATGTCAACATCAATTTTTAGGAGTATATTTAATCAAGGTACAAGACTTGTTTTTATGTATGTAAAGTTATATGTTTGAAATTACTGGAGAGTCAATTACTTTTCAAAACATCATGTATGTCAACAGCATGCCAGAAAAGCAGAGAAAACATCAAACTTCCGTATAGAAGCCAAGCCTTACCCAGATCCAGTTCACCCAAAGTCCACATGTCATTTAGAGGCACTGTGGGAAGGTTATATTAGGAGCCGCTGTCCTCCGTGTTGTGGACGACCTGGATATGGTAGAAACAGTGGGATTTTTGAATTCCAATTTTCCACTTCATTCCACAAAAAAACTATTAGACCTAATAAATAAATTCAGTAAAGTTGCAAAATCAATACACAGAAATCAGTTGCATTTCTCAACACTAATAATGAACCATCAGAAAGAGAAAGAAAGCAACCCTATTTACAACTGCATCAAAAAGAACAAAATACCTGGGAATAAAGTCAACCAAGGAGGTGAAAGACCTGCACACTGAAAACTTGAAGACATTGAAAAACACACCAATAAATGGAAAGATATCCTGTTCTCATGGAATGGAACAATTAATATTGTTAAAACATCCATGCTACCCAAAGCAGTGGACACAGTGAATGCAATCCCTCCCAAAATTCCATGGTATTTTCCCCCAAAACAGAGCAAATCCTCCTAATATCTGTGGGGAACCACAAAGGACCCCAAATAGCCAAAGAAACCCTGAAAAAAGAGAACGGGCTGGAGGCAACTCCCTCCCTGACGTCACACTCTGCTGAGAAGCTACAGTCACCAAAACAGTGTGGAACTGGCTCAAAACGGGCACAGGGACCAGAGGAACAGGACAGAGAGACCAGAATTCAACCCACACGGACGGGCTCGGTGAATTTAGGACACAGGGACCAAGGACACACCAAGGAGCACGACACTCCCCACGATAAATGGTGCTGGGAAAACTGGACGCCCCATAACTCACGCTGGCTACCCTGCACACAAACCTGACCAAACACCCAGCTTTCCACGCCAAGCCCTCCCTCGCTCACACGAAGACGGACCCCCTCAACGGTCAGCCGCCCCCAGGAAGCTTCTCCCCACTTTTCCTCACCGTCTCTTCACCTTTTCCTCAGGCACCACCTGGGTCCTCAGGAAACCTAGTTCCCCAGTCAGCGTGGACGCAGCCCCACTTTGTCCTGAAGCCGAAACCCCAGCGAGTCCTGAGGAGACGGGAGACCGAGCTCCTCTCAGCAGAGACGCTGAGCCGGGCGTCCTACCCGCAGGCCCCCGCCCCCGCGCCTGACGAGGCTCAACTCCTCTCAGCTGCCCTCACAATCGAGTTCGCAGGGAAGGAGCATGCGCTGTGGGTCAGAGAGGCGAACTCGGCGCCACCCTGTGGTCAGTGCAGGAAGTGCAGGCCGCGCCTCCCTCACAGGTCCCTGGAGGCAGGGTGCCCTACTGACAGGACTGCTGAATCCATGAAACTGGAAATTCAAACTAAAATGCAGTCTCTATCCCAAAAGTTTTCTAAAAGTAGTTAAGGAACAAGTAATTGGAAACCATTTGGAATGAAGTGAATGTAGATGCAAACTTTACAACTTATACCAAATTCACTCAAAGTTATTCAGAGGCAAATTTTATTTTAGTTTCTAATTCATTTTTGGCTGCGTTGGGTCTTCGTTGCTGCATATGGGCTTTCTCTAGTTGCGTCGAGCGGGGCTACTCTTCGTTGTGGTGCACAGGCTCCTCATTGCCGTGGCTTCTCATGTTGCGGAGCACGGGCTCTAGGCGCGCAGGCTTCAGTAGCTGTGCCGCGCAGGTTTGGTTGCTCTGCGGCGTGTGGGATCTTCCCGGACCAGGGCTCGAGCCTGTGTCCCCTGCATTGTCCCCACAGACAAATTTTAAATACAAAACTATTCAAGGGGCTTCCCTGGTGGCGCAGTGGTTGAGAATCTGCCTGCTAATGCAGGGGACACGGGTTCGAGCCCTGGTCCGGGAAGATCCCACATGCTGTGGAGCAACTAAGCCCGTGCACCACAACTACTGAGCCTGCGCTCTAGAACCCGCGAGCCACAACTGCTGAAGCCCACGCGCTTAGAGCCTGTACTCTGCAACAAGAGAAGCCACCGCAATGAGAAGCCCCCACTCGCCGCAACTAGAGAAAGCCTCCGTGCAGCAATGCAGACCCAACACAGCCAGAAATTAATTAATTAATTAATTAATTAATTAATTAATTAAGGAAAAAAAAAAGGCAGCACCTGGGGGCTGGCAGACTGATGCACCAAGTCTTACATCACGTCTACTTAGTATCCTGCATGTCAGGGCCATGCTGGACCTGGGGCTGCCCAGACAGAGTGGGGCCTGCATCACCCTTCCCAGGAGGGAGGGTGGAGGGAAACCCTGCATGACCTCTGAGGCCCTAAGAACCCTTGACTAAGGCTGAGCTCAATTTGAAACACTGGGTGACCAGAGCAGACATTTCATTCCTCTATCAATGAGAATCCAGCACTGGAGGAGCAGAAAACAATGGCCTCGCTCAACCTTGACGCTAATCCTGACATGGACCCTAACCCTAAACTCTGATCCTGACCCTAAGCCCTGACCTAACCTTAGCCTAACCCGTACCCTAAACCTGTACCTTACCCTAACCCATGCTCTACCCGTATCCTACCTGTACCCCAATTCTAACCCATACCCTAACACCCACTCTAACACAGAACCCTAACACCCACTCTAACACAGAACCCTAACACCCTGAGACCAAAACCATAAACCTTAACCAATAAGCAAAACTATAACCATAACCAAACCATAAAATAGATTCATTAACCATACCCATAAATAACTCATTAACCAGAAAACTTAAACCATAACAGCAACCATAAACCATCCACAGCCCCAACCCTCACACCAGCCCCAGCCCTAATGCTAACCCTCCAAACCACTTACACCAAGCCAAGTCTAGTCAGATTATACAAATACATCTTGGAAAAGAAAACTGGGGAATTCTCTGGTGGCCCAGTGGTTAGGACTCTGTGCTTTCACTGCCAAGGGCTCGGGTTCGATCCCTGACTGGGGAACTAAGATCCCACAAGCCACGGGATGGGGCCAAAATAAATAAATAATTAAAATGAAATAAAACCACTATTTTAAAAAAGATTTTAAAAATAAAGGAAAAAAACCGAGAAAACTACCCCAGTATAACTTATAAATATGAATGTAAAAATCTATCACAAAATAATAGCAACATGCAACCAACAGAACTTTAAATGGATAATGCCATAAGCAAGTATCTCTACACCAGAAATTTCAGGTTGCTCAACATGTCAAAAGTAAGCAATGTATTCAACCACAATAATGGTGTGAAGTAAAAACACATAATCATATCAATGAATGCAAAACATCTACAATGAAAATCCAGTGTTATTTCATGAAAAACACTCAAGAAAGCAGGAATAAAAGGAAATTTGTTCACTATGGAAAAGAGTAGTACCAAAAGCCACAGCAAACATCATGCTCAATGTTAAAGACTGCAAGATTTACTCCTGAAATCAGGAACAAGGCCAGGAAGCTGGCCTTCATCACCGTTACTCAATAGTGTACTGGAAGTTCTACCCAGAATCTTGAGGAAAGAAAGAAAAGGCATCCATGGGTGAATGGAAAAATTAAAACCCTGTCTCTTCACAGAACATAGGTCACATCATCTTATATATAAAACTACCTATAATCAGCAAAGAAATTATTTGAGCTAATCAACTAATGAAGCAAAGTTACAGAACAAAATCTCAATTCATGAAAATCTACCTTATATGCATACGCTGGCAAAAAATAATCTGAAAAAGAATTTATGAGAACAGTTCCATTTTTAATAATGTCAACATCAATTTTTAGGAGTATATTTAATCAAGGTACAAGACTTGTTTTTATGTATGTAAAGTTATATGTTTGAAATTACTGGAGAGTCAATTACTTTTCAAAACATCATGTATGTCAACAGCATGCCAGAAAAGCAGAGAAAACATCAAACTTCCGTATAGAAGCCAAGCCTTACCCAGATCCAGTTCACCCAAAGTCCACATGTCATTTAGAGGCACTGTGGGAAGGTTATATTAGGAGCCGCTGTCCTCCGTGTTGTGGACGACCTGGATATGGTAGAAACAGTGGGATTTTTGAATTCCAATTTTCCACTTCATTCCACAAAAAAACTATTAGACCTAATAAATAAATTCAGTAAAGTTGCAAAATCAATACACAGAAATCAGTTGCATTTCTCAACACTAATAATGAACCATCAGAAAGAGAAAGAAAGCAACCCTATTTACAACTGCATCAAAAAGAACAAAATACCTGGGAATAAAGTCAACCAAGGAGGTGAAAGACCTGCACACTGAAAACTTGAAGACATTGAAAAACACACCAATAAATGGAAAGATATCCTGTTCTCATGGAATGGAACAATTAATATTGTTAAAACATCCATGCTACCCAAAGCAGTGGACACAGTGAATGCAATCCCTCCCAAAATTCCATGGTATTTTCCCCCAAAACAGAGCAAATCCTCCTAATATCTGTGGGGAACCACAAAGGACCCCAAATAGCCAAAGAAACCCTGAAAAAAGAGAACGGGCTGGAGGCAACTCCCTCCCTGACGTCACACTCTGCTGAGAAGCTACAGTCACCAAAACAGTGTGGAACTGGCTCAAAACGGGCACAGGGACCAGAGGAACAGGACAGAGAGACCAGAATTCAACCCACACGGACGGGCTCGGTGAATTTAGGACACAGGGACCAAGGACACACCAAGGAGCACGACACTCCCCACGATAAATGGTGCTGGGAAAACTGGACGCCCCATAACTCACGCTGGCTACCCTGCACACAAACCTGACCAAACACCCAGCTTTCCACGCCAAGCCCTCCCTCGCTCACACGAAGACGGACCCCCTCAACGGTCAGCCGCCCCCAGGAAGCTTCTCCCCACTTTTCCTCACCGTCTCTTCACCTTTTCCTCAGGCACCACCTGGGTCCTCAGGAAACCTAGTTCCCCAGTCAGCGTGGACGCAGCCCCACTTTGTCCTGAAGCCGAAACCCCAGCGAGTCCTGAGGAGACGGGAGACCGAGCTCCTCTCAGCAGAGACGCTGAGCCGGGCGTCCTACCCGAAGGCCCCCGCCCCCGCGCCTGACGAGGCTCAACTCCTCTCAGCTGCCCTCACAATCCAGTTCGCAGGGAAGGAGCATGCGCTGTGGGTCAGAGAGGCGAACTCGGCGCCACCCTGTGGTCAGTGCAGGAAGTGCAGGCCGCGCCTCCCTCACAGGTCCCTGGAGGCAGCGTGCCCTACTGACAGGACTGCTGAATCCAGGAAACTGGAAATTCAAACTAAAATGCAGTCTCTATCCCAAAAGTTTTCTAAAAGTAGTTAAGGAACAAGTAATTGGAAACCATTTGGAATGAAGTGAATGTAGATGCAAACTTTACAACTTATACCAAATTCACTCAAAGTTATTCAGAGGCAAATTTTATTTTAGTTTCTAATTCATTTTTGGCTGCGTTGGGTCTTCGTTGCTGCATATGGGCTTTCTCTAGTTGCGTCGAGCGGGGCTACTCTTCGTTGTGGTGCACAGGCTCCTCATTGCCGTGGCTTCTCATGTTGCGGAGCACGGGCTCTAGGCGCGCAGGCTTCAGTAGCTGTGCCGCGCAGGTTTGGTTGCTCTGCGGCGTGTGGGATCTTCCCGGACCAGGGCTCGAGCCCGTGTCCCCTGCATTGTCCCCACAGACAAATTTTAAATACAAAACTATTCAAGGGGCTTCCCTGGTGGCGCAGTGGTTGAGAATCTGCCTGCTAATGCAGGGGACACGGGTTCGAGCCCTGGTCCGGGAAGATCCCACATGCTGTGGAGCAACTAAGCCCGTGCACCACAACTACTGAGCCTGCGCTCTAGAACCCGCGAGCCACAACTGCTGAAGCCCACGCGCTTAGAGCCTGTACTCTGCAACAAGAGAAGCCACCGCAATGAGAAGCCCCCACTCGCCGCAACTAGAGAAAGCCTCCGTGCAGCAATGCAGACCCAACACAGCCAGAAATTAATTAATTAATTTATTAATTAATTAAGGAAAAAAAAAAAGGCAGCACCTGGGGGCTGGCAGACTGATGCACCAAGTCTTACATCACGTCTACTTAGTATCCTGCATGTCAGGGCCATGCTGGACCTGGGGCTGCCCAGACAGAGTGGGGCCTGCATCACCCTTCCCAGGAGGGAGGGTGGAGGGAAACCCTGCATGACCTCTGAGGCCCTAAGAACCCTTGACTAAGGCTGAGCTCAATTTGAAACACTGGGTGACCAGAGCAGACATTTCATTCCTCTATCAATGAGAATCCAGCACTGGAGGAGCAGAAAACAATGGCCTCGCTCAACCTTGACGCTAATCCTGACATGGACCCTAACCCTAAACTCTGATCCTGACCCTAAGCCCTGACCTAACCTTAGCCTAACCCGTACCCTAAACCTGTACCTTACCCTAACCCATGCTCTACCCGTAGCCTACCTGTACCCCAATTCTAACCCATACCCTAACACCCACTCTAACACAGAACCCTAACACCCACTCTAACACAGAACCCTAACACCCTGAGACCAAAACCATAAACCTTAACCAATAAGCAAAACTATAACCATAACCAAACCATAAAATAGATTCATTAACCATACCCATAAATAACTCATTAACCAGAAAACTTAAACCATAACAGCAACCATAAACCATCCACAGCCCCAACCCTCACACCAGCCCCAGCCCTAATGCTAACCCTCCAAACCACTTACACCAAGCCAAGTCTAGTCAGATTATACAAATACATCTTGGAAAAGAAAACTGGGGAATTCTCTGGTGGCCCAGTGGTTAGGACTCTGTGCTTTCACTGCCAAGGGCTCGGGTTCGATCCCTGACTGGGGAACTAAGATCCCACAAGCCACGGGATGGGGCCAAAATCAATAAATAATTAAAATGAAATAAAACCACTATTTTAAAAAAGATTTTAAAAATAAAGGAAAAAAACCGAGAAAACTACCCCAGTATAACTTATAAATATGAATGTAAAAATCTATCACAAAATAATAGCATCATGCAACCAACAGAACTTTAAATGCATAATGCCATAAGCAAGTATCTCTACACCAGAAATTTCAGGTTGCTCAACATGTCAAAAGTAAGCAATGTATTCAACCACAATAATGGTGTGAAGTAAAAACACATAATCATATCAATGAATGCAAAACATCTACAATGAAAATCCAGTGTTATTTCATGAAAAACACTCAAGAAAGCAGGAATAAAAGGAAATTTGTTCACTATGGAAAAGAGTAGTACCAAAAGCCACAGCAAACATCATGCTCAATGTTAAAGACTGCAAGATTTACTCCTGAAATCAGGAACAAGGCAAGCAAGCTGGCCTTCATCACCGTTACTCAACAGTGTACTGGAAGTTCTACCCAGAATCTTGAGGAAAGAAAGAAAAGGCATCCATGGGTGAATGGAAAAATTAAAACCCTGTCTCTTCACAGAACATAGGTCACATCATCTTATATATAAAACTACCTATAATCAGCAAAGAAATTATTTGAGCTAATCAACTAATGAAGCAAAGTTACAGAACAAAATCTCAATTCATGAAAATCTACCTTATATGCATACGCTGGCAAAAAATAATCTGAAAAAGAATTTATGAGAACAGTTCCATTTTTAATAATGTCAACATCAATTTTTAGGAGTATATTTAATCAAGGTACAAGACTTGTTTTTATGTATGTAAAGTTATATGTTTGAAATTACTGGAGAGTCAATTACTTTTCAAAACATCATGTATGTCAACAGCATGCCAGAAAAGCAGAGAAAACATCAAACTTCCGTATAGAAGCCAAGCCTTACCCAGATCCAGTTCACCCAAAGTCCACATGTCATTTAGAGGCACTGTGGGAAGGTTATATTAGGAGCCGCTGTCCTCCGTGTTGTGGACGACCTGGATATGGTAGAAACAGTGGGATTTTTGAATTCCAATTTTCCACTTCATTCCACAAAAAAACTATTAGACCTAATAAATAAATTCAGTAAAGTTGCAAAATCAATACACAGAAATCAGTTGCATTTCTCAACACTAATAATGAACCATCAGAAAGAGAAAGAAAGCAACCCTATTTACAACTGCATCAAAAAGAACAAAATACCTGGGAATAAAGTCAACCAAGGAGGTGAAAGACCTGCACACTGAAAACTTGAAGACATTGAAAAACACACCAATAAATGGAAAGATATCCTGTTCTCATGGAATGGAACAATTAATATTGTTAAAACATCCATGCTACCCAAAGCAGTGGACACAGTGAATGCAATCCCTCCCAAAATTCCATGGTATTTTCCCCCAAAACAGAGCAAATCCTCCTAATATCTGTGGGGAACCACAAAGGACCCCAAATAGCCAAAGAAACCCTGAAAAAAGAGAACGGGCTGGAGGCAACTCCCTCCCTGACGTCACACTCTGCTGAGAAGCTACAGTCACCAAAACAGTGTGGAACTGGCTCAAAACGGGCACAGGGACCAGAGGAACAGGACAGAGAGACCAGAATTCAACCCACACGGACGGGCTCGGTGAATTTAGGACACAGGGACCAAGGACACACCAAGGAGCACGACACTCCCCACGATAAATGGTGCTGGGAAAACTGGACGCCCCATAACTCACGCTGGCTACCCTGCACACAAACCTGACCAAACACCCAGCTTTCCACGCCAAGCCCTCCCTCGCTCACACGAAGACGGACCCCCTCAACGGTCAGCCGCCCCCAGGAAGCTTCTCCCCACTTTTCCTCACCGTCTCTTCACCTTTTCCTCAGGCACCACCTGGGTCCTCAGGAAACCTAGTTCCCCAGTCAGCGTGGACGCAGCCCCACTTTGTCCTGAAGCCGAAACCCCAGCGAGTCCTGAGGAGACGGGAGACCGAGCTCCTCTCAGCAGAGACGCTGAGCCGGGCGTCCTACCCGAAGGCCCCCGCCCCCGCGCCTGACGAGGCTCAACTCCTCTCAGCTGCCCTCACAATCCAGTTCGCAGGGAACGAGCATGCGCTGTGGGGCAGAGAGGCGAACTCGGCGCCACCCTGTGGTCAGTGCAGGAAGTGCAGGCCGCGCCTCCCTCACAGGTCCCTGGAGGCAGGGTGCCCTACTGACAGGACTGCTGAATCCATGAAACTGGAAATTCAAACTAAAATGCAGTCTCTATCCCAAAAGTTTTCTAAAAGTAGTTAAGGAACAAGTAATTGGAAACCATTTGGAATGAAGTGAATGTAGATGCAAACTTTACAACTTATACCAAATTCACTCAAAGTTATTCAGAGGCAAATTTTATTTTAGTTTCTAATTCATTTTTGGCTGCGTTGGGTCTTCGTTGCTGCATATGGGCTTTCTCTAGTTGCGTCGAGCGGGGCTACTCTTCGTTGTGGTGCACAGGCTCCTCATTGCCGTGGCTTCTCATGTTGCGGAGCACGGGCTCTAGGCGCGCAGGCTTCAGTAGCTGTGCCGCGCAGGTTTGGTTGCTCTGCGGCGTGTGGGATCTTCCCGGACCAGGGCTCGAGCCCGTGTCCCCTGCATTGTCCCCACAGACAAATTTTAAATACAAAACTATTCAAGGGGCTTCCCTGGTGGCGCAGTGGTTGAGAATCTGCCTGCTAATGCAGGGGACACGGGTTCGAGCCCTGGTCCGGGAAGATCCCACATGCTGTGGAGCAACTAAGCCCGTGCACCACAACTACTGAGCCTGCGCTCTAGAACCCGCGAGCCACAACTGCTGAAGCCCACGCGCTTAGAGCCTGTACTCTGCAACAAGAGAAGCCACCGCAATGAGAAGCCCCCACTCGCCACAACTAGAGAAAGCCTCCGTGCAGCAATGCAGACCCAACACAGCCAGAAATTAATTAATTAATTAATTAAGGAAAAAAAAAAAAGGCAGCACCTGGGGGCTGGCAGACTGATGCACCAAGTCTTACATCACGTCTACTTAGTATCCTGCATGTCAGGGCCATGCTGGACCTGGGGCTGCCCAGACAGAGTGGGGCCTGCATCACCCTTCCCAGGAGGGAGGGTGGAGGGAAACCCTGCATGACCTCTGAGGCCCTAAGAACCCTTGACTAAGGCTGAGCTCAATTTGAAACACTGGGTGACCAGAGCAGACATTTCATTCCTCTATCAATGAGAATCCAGCACTGGAGGAGCAGAAAACAATGGCCTCGCTCAACCTTGACGCTAATCCTGACATGGACCCTAACCCTAAACTCTGATCCTGACCCTAAGCCCTGACCTAACCTTAGCCTAACCCGTACCCTAAACCTGTACCTTACCCTAACCCATGCTCTACCCGTAGCCTACCTGTACCCCAATTCTAACCCATACCCTAACACCCACTCTAACACAGAACCCTAACACCCACTCTAACACAGAACCCTAACACCCTGAGACCAAAACCATAAACCTTAACCAATAAGCAAAACTATAACCATAACCAAACCATAAAATAGATTCATTAACCATACCCATAAATAACTCATTAACCAGAAAACTTAAACCATAACAGCAACCATAAACCATCCACAGCCCCAACCCTCACACCAGCCCCAGCCCTAATGCTAACCCTCCAAACCACTTACACCAAGCCAAGTCTAGTCAGATTATACAAATACATCTTGGAAAAGAAAACTGGGGAATTCTCTGGTGGCCCAGTGGTTAGGACTCTGTGCTTTCACTGCCAAGGGCTCGGGTTCGATCCCTGACTGGGGAACTAAGATCCCACAAGCCACGGGATGGGGCCAAAATAAATAAATAATTAAAATGAAATAAAACCACTATTTTAAAAAAGATTTTAAAAAGAAAGGAAAAAAACCGAGAAAACTACCCCAGTATAACTTATTAATATGAATGTAAAAATCTATCACAAAATAATAGCAACATGCAACCAACAGAACTTTAAATGGATAATGCCATAAGCAAGTATCTCTACACCAGAAATTTCAGGTTGCTCAACATGTCAAAAGTAAGCAATGTATTCAACCACAATAATGGTGTGAAGTAAAAACACATAATCATATCAATGAATGCAAAACATCTACAATGAAAATCCAGTGTTATTTCATGAAAAACACTCAAGAAAGCAGGAATAAAAGGAAATTTGTTCACTATGGAAAAGAGTAGTACCAAAAGCCACAGCAAACATCATGCTCAATGTTAAAGACTGCAAGATTTACTCCTGAAATCAGGAACAAGGCCAGGAAGCTGGCCTTCATCACCGTTACTCAATAGTGTACTGGAAGTTCTACCCAGAATCTTGAGGAAAGAAAGAAAAGGCATCCATGGGTGAATGGAAAAATTAAAACCCTGTCTCTTCACAGAACATAGGTCACATCATCTTATATATAAAACTACCTATAATCAGCAAAGAAATTATTTGAGCTAATCAACTAATGAAGCAAAGTTACAGAACAAAATCTCAATTCATGAAAATCTACCTTATATGCATACGCTGGCAAAAAATAATCTGAAAAAGAATTTATGAGAACAGTTCCATTTTTAATAATGTCAACATCAATTTTTAGGAGTATATTTAATCAAGGTACAAGACTTGTTTTTATGTATGTAAAGTTGTATGTTTGAAATTACTGGAGAGTCAATTACTTTTCAAAACATCATGTATGTCAACAGCATGCCAGAAAAGCAGAGAAAACATCAAACTTCCGTATAGAAGCCAAGCCTTACCCAGATCCAGTTCACCCAAAGTCCACATGTCATTTAGAGGCACTGTGGGAAGGTTATATTAGGAGCCGCTGTCCTCCGTGTTGTGGACGACCTGGATATGGTAGAAACAGTGGGATTTTTGAATTCCAATTTTCCACTTCATTCCACAAAAAAACTATTAGACCTAATAAATAAATTCAGTAAAGTTGCAAAATCAATACACAGAAATCAGTTGCATTTCTCAACACTAATAATGAACCATCAGAAAGAGAAAGAAAGCAACCCTATTTACAACTGCATCAAAAAGAACAAAATACCTGGGAATAAAGTCAACCAAGGAGGTGAAAGACCTGCACACTGAAAACTTGAAGACATTGAAAAACACACCAATAAATGGAAAGATATCCTGTTCTCATGGAATGGAACAATTAATATTGTTAAAACATCCATGCTACCCAAAGCAGTGGACACAGTGAATGCAATCCCTCCCAAAATTCCATGGTATTTTCCCCCAAAACAGAGCAAATCCTCCTAATATCTGTGGGGAACCACAAAGGACCCCAAATAGCCAAAGAAACCCTGAAAAAAGAGAACGGGCTGGAGGCAACTCCCTCCCTGACGTCACACTCTGCTGAGAAGCTACAGTCACCAAAACAGTGTGGAACTGGCTCAAAACGGGCACAGGGACCAGAGGAACAGGACAGAGAGACCAGAATTCAACCCACACGGACGGGCTCGGTGAATTTAGGACACAGGGACCAAGGACACACCAAGGAGCACGACACTCCCCACGATAAATGGTGCTGGGAAAACTGGACGCCCCATAACTCACGCTGGCTACCCTGCACACAAACCTGACCAAACACCCAGCTTTCCACGCCAAGCCCTCCCTCGCTCACACGAAGACGGACCCCCTCAACGGTCAGCCGCCCCCAGGAAGCTTCTCCCCACTTTTCCTCACCGTCTCTTCACCTTTTCCTCAGGCACCACCTGGGTCCTCAGGAAACCTAGTTCCCCAGTCAGCGTGGACGCAGCCCCACTTTGTCCTGAAGCCGAAACCCCAGCGAGTCCTGAGGAGACGGGAGACCGAGCTCCTCTCAGCAGAGACGCTGAGCCGGGCGTCCTACCCGAAGGCCCCCGCCCCCGCGCCTGACGAGGCTCAACTCCTCTCAGCTGCCCTCACAATCCAGTTCGCAGGGAACGAGCATGCGCTGTGGGGCAGAGAGGCGAACTCGGCGCCACCCTGTGGTCAGTGCAGGAAGTGCAGGCCGCGCCTCCCTCACAGGTCCCTGGAGGCAGCGTGCCCTACTGACAGGACTGCTGAATCCAGGAAACTGGAAATTCAAACTAAAATGCAGTCTCTATCCCAAAAGTTTTCTAAAAGTAGTTAAGGAACAAGTAATTGGAAACCATTTGGAATGAAGTGAATGTAGATGCAAACTTTACAACTTATACCAAATTCACTCAAAGTTATTCAGAGGCAAATTTTATTTTAGTTTCTAATTCATTTTTGGCTGCGTTGGGTCTTCGTTGCTGCATATGGGCTTTCTCTAGTTGCGTCGAGCGGGGCTACTCTTCGTTGTGGTGCACAGGCTCCTCATTGCCGTGGCTTCTCATGTTGCGGAGCACGGGCTCTAGGCGCGCAGGCTTCAGTAGCTGTGCCGCGCAGGTTTGGTTGCTCTGCGGCGTGTGGGATCTTCCCGGACCAGGGCTCGAGCCCGTGTCCCCTGCATTGTCCCCACAGACAAATTTTAAATACAAAACTATTCAAGGGGCTTCCCTGGTGGCGCAGTGGTTGAGAATCTGCCTGCTAATGCAGGGGACACGGGTTCGAGCCCTGGTCCGGGAAGATCCCACATGCTGTGGAGCAACTAAGCCCGTGCACCACAACTACTGAGCCTGCGCTCTAGAACCCGCGAGCCACAACTGCTGAAGCCCACGCGCTTAGAGCCTGTACTCTGCAACAAGAGAAGCCACCGCAATGAGAAGCCCCCACTCGCCGCAACTAGAGAAAGCCTCCGTGCAGCAATGCAGACCCAACACAGCCAGAAATTAATTAATTAATTAATTAATTAATTAAGGAAAAAAAAAAGGCAGCACCTGGGGGCTGGCAGACTGATGCACCAAGTCTTACATCACGTCTACTTAGTATCCTGCATGTCAGGGCCATGCTGGACCTGGGGCTGCCCAGACAGAGTGGGGCCTGCATCACCCTTCCCAGGAGGGAGGGTGGAGGGAAACCCTGCATGACCTCTGAGGCCCTAAGAACCCTTGACTAAGGCTGAGCTCAATTTGAAACACTGGGTGACCAGAGCAGACATTTCATTCCTCTATCAATGAGAATCCAGCACTGGAGGAGCAGAAAACAATGGCCTCGCTCAACCTTGACGCTAATCCTGACATGGACCCTAACCCTAAACTCTGATCCTGACCCTAAGCCCTGACCTAACCTTAGCCTAACCCGTACCCTAAACCTGTACCTTACCCTAACCCATGCTCTACCCGTAGCCTACCTGTACCCCAATTCTAACCCATACCCTAACACCCACTCTAACACAGAACCCTAACACCCACTCTAACACAGAACCCTAACACCCTGAGACCAAAACCATAAACCTTAACCAATAAGCAAAACTATAACCATAACCAAACCATAAAATAGATTCATTAACCATACCCATAAATAACTCATTAACCAGAAAACTTAAACCATAACAGCAACCATAAACCATCCACAGCCCCAACCCTCACACCAGCCCCAGCCCTAATGCTAACCCTCCAAACCACTTACACCAAGCCAAGTCTAGTCAGATTATACAAATACATCTTGGAAAAGAAAACTGGGGAATTCTCTGGTGGCCCAGTGGTTAGGACTCTGTGCTTTCACTGCCAAGGGCTCGGGTTCGATCCCTGACTGGGGAACTAAGATCCCACAAGCCACGGGATGGGGCCAAAATCAATAAATAATTAAAATGAAATAAAACCACTATTTTAAAAAAGATTTTAAAAATAAAGGAAAAAAACCGAGAAAACTACCCCAGTATAACTTATAAATATGAATGTAAAAATCTATCACAAAATAATAGCAACATGCAACCAACAGAACTTTAAATGGATAATGCCATAAGCAAGTATCTCTACACCAGAAATTTCAGGTTGCTCAACATGTCAAAAGTAAGCAATGTATTCAACCACAATAATGGTGTGAAGTAAAAACACATAATCATATCAATGAATGCAAAACATCTACAATGAAAATCCAGTGTTATTTCATGAAAAACACTCAAGAAAGCAGGAATAAAAGGAAATTTGTTCACTATGGAAAAGAGTAGTACCAAAAGCCACAGCAAACATCATGCTCAATGTTAAAGACTGCAAGATTTACTCCTGAAATCAGGAACAAGGCAAGCAAGCTGGCCTTCATCACCGTTACTCAATAGTGTACTGGAAGTTCTACCCAGAATCTTGAGGAAAGAAAGAAAAGGCATCCATGGGTGAATGGAAAAATTAAAACCCTGTCTCTTCACAGAACATAGGTCACATCATCTTATATATAAAACTACCTATAATCAGCAAAGAAATTATTTGAGCTAATCAACTAATGAAGCAAAGTTACAGAACAAAATCTCAATTCATGAAAATCTACCTTATATGCATACGCTGGCAAAAAATAATCTGAAAAAGAATTTATGAGAACAGTTCCATTTTTAATAATGTCAACATCAATTTTTAGGAGTATATTTAATCAAGGTACAAGACTTGTTTTTATGTATGTAGAGTTATATGTTTGAAATTACTGGAGAGTCAATTACTTTTCAAAACATCATGTATGTCAACAGCATGCCAGAAAAGCAGAGAAAACATCAAACTTCCGTATAGAAGCCAAGCCTTACCCAGATCCAGTTCACCCAAAGTCCACATGTCATTTAGAGGCACTGTGGGAAGGTTATATTAGGAGCCGCTGTCCTCCGTGTTGTGGACGACCTGGATATGGTAGAAACAGTGGGATTTTTGAATTCCAATTTTCCACTTCATTCCACAAAAAAACTATTAGACCTAATAAATAAATTCAGTAAAGTTGCAAAATCAATACACAGAAATCAGTTGCATTTCTCAACACTAATAATGAACCATCAGAAAGAGAAAGAAAGCAACCCTATTTACAACTGCATCAAAAAGAACAAAATACCTGGGAATAAAGTCAACCAAGGAGGTGAAAGACCTGCACACTGAAAACTTGAAGACATTGAAAAACACACCAATAAATGGAAAGATATCCTGTTCTCATGGAATGGAACAATTAATATTGTTAAAACATCCATGCTACCCAAAGCAGTGGACACAGTGAATGCAATCCCTCCCAAAATTCCATGGTATTTTCCCCCAAAACAGAGCAAATCCTCCTAATATCTGTGGGGAACCACAAAGGACCCCAAATAGCCAAAGAAACCCTGAAAAAAGAGAACGGGCTGGAGGCAACTCCCTCCCTGACGTCACACTCTGCTGAGAAGCTACAGTCACCAAAACAGTGTGGAACTGGCTCAAAACGGGCACAGGGACCAGAGGAACAGGACAGAGAGACCAGAATTCAACCCACACGGACGGGCTCGGTGAATTTAGGACACAGGGACCAAGGACACACCAAGGAGCACGACACTCCCCACGATAAATGGTGCTGGGAAAACTGGACGCCCCATAACTCACGCTGGCTACCCTGCACACAAACCTGACCAAACACCCAGCTTTCCACGCCAAGCCCTCCCTCGCTCACACGAAGACGGACCCCCTCAACGGTCAGCCGCCCCCAGGAAGCTTCTCCCCACTTTTCCTCACCGTCTCTTCACCTTTTCCTCAGGCACCACCTGGGTCCTCAGGAAACCTAGTTCCCCAGTCAGCGTGGACGCAGCCCCACTTTGTCCTGAAGCCGAAACCCCAGCGAGTCCTGAGGAGACGGGAGACCGAGCTCCTCTCAGCAGAGACGCTGAGCCGGGCGTCCTACCCGAAGGCCCCCGCCCCCGCGCCTGACGAGGCTCAACTCCTCTCAGCTGCCCTCACAATCCAGTTCGCAGGGAAGGAGCATGCGCTGTGGGGCAGAGAGGCGAACTCGGCGCCACCCTGTGGTCAGTGCAGGAAGTGCAGGCCGCGCCTCCCTCACAGGTCCCTGGAGGCAGGGTGCCCTACTGACAGGACTGCTGAATCCATGAAACTGGAAATTCAAACTAAAATGCAGTCTCTATCCCAAAAGTTTTCTAAAAGTAGTTAAGGAACAAGTAATTGGAAACCATTTGGAATGAAATGAATGTAGATGCAAACTTTACAACTTATACCAAATTCACTCAAAGTTATTCAGAGGCAAATTTTATTTTAGTTTCTAATTCATTTTTGGCTGCGTTGGGTCTTCGTTGCTGCATATGGGCTTTCTCTAGTTGCGTCGAGCGGGGCTACTCTTCGTTGTGGTGCACAGGCTCCTCATTGCCGCGGCTTCTCATGTTGCGGAGCACGGGCTCTAGGCGCGCAGGCTTCAGTAGCTGTGCCGCGCAGGTTTGGTTGCTCTGCGGCGTGTGGGATCTTCCCGGACCAGGGCTCGAGCCCGTGTCCCCTGCATTGTCCCCACAGACAAATTTTAAATACAAAACTATTCAAGGGGCTTCCCTGGTGGCGCAGTGGTTGAGAATCTGCCTGCTAATGCAGGGGACACGGGTTCGAGCCCTGGTCCGGGAAGATCCCACATGCTGTGGAGCAACTAAGCCCGTGCACCACAACTACTGAGCCTGCGCTCTAGAACCCGCGAGCCACAACTGCTGAAGCCCACGCGCTTAGAGCCTGTACTCTGCAACAAGAGAAGCCACCGCAATGAGAAGCCCCCACTCGCCGCAACTAGAGAAAGCCTCCGTGCAGCAATGCAGACCCAACACAGCCAGAAATTAATTAATTAATTAATTAATTAATTAAGGAAAAAAAAAAGGCAGCACCTGGGGGCTGGCAGACTGATGCACCAAGTCTTACATCACGTCTACTTAGTATCCTGCATGTCAGGGCCATGCTGGACCTGGGGCTGCCCAGACAGAGTGGGGCCTGCATCACCCTTCCCAGGAGGGAGGGTGGAGGGAAACCCTGCATGACCTCTGAGGCCCTAAGAACCCTTGACTAAGGCTGAGCTCAATTTGAAACACTGGGTGACCAGAGCAGACATTTCATTCCTCTATCAATGAGAATCCAGCACTGGAGGAGCAGAAAACAATGGCCTCGCTCAACCTTGACGCTAATCCTGACATGGACCCTAACCCTAAACTCTGATCCTGACCCTAAGCCCTGACCTAACCTTAGCCTAACCCGTACCCTAAACCTGTACCTTACCCTAACCCATGCTCTACCCGTAGCCTACCTGTACCCCAATTCTAACCCATACCCTAACACCCACTCTAACACAGAACCCTAACACCCACTCTAACACAGAACCCTAACACCCTGAGACCAAAACCATAAACCTTAACCAATAAGCAAAACTATAACCATAACCAAACCATAAAATAGATTCATTAACCATACCCATAAATAACTCATTAACCAGAAAACTTAAACCATAACAGCAACCATAAACCATCCACAGCCCCAACCCTCACACCAGCCCCAGCCCTAATGCTAACCCTCCAAACCACTTACACCAAGCCAAGTCTAGTCAGATTATACAAATACATCTTGGAAAAGAAAACTGGGGAATTCTCTGGTGGCCCAGTGGTTAGGACTCTGTGCTTTCACTGCCAAGGGCTCGGGTTCGATCCCTGACTGGGGAACTAAGATCCCACAAGCCACGGGATGGGGCCAAAATAAATAAATAATTAAAATGAAATAAAACCACTATTTTAAAAAAGATTTTAAAAAGAAAGGAAAAAAACCGAGAAAACTACCCCAGTATAACTTATAAATATGAATGTAAAAATCTATCACAAAATAATAGCAACATGCAACCAACAGAACTTTAAATGGATAATGCCATAAGCAAGTATCTCTACACCAGAAATTTCAGGTTGCTCAACATGTCAAAAGTAAGCAATGTATTCAACCACAATAATGGTGTGAAGTAAAAACACATAATCATATCAATGAATGCAAAACATCTACAATGAAAATCCAGTGTTATTTCATGAAAAACACTCAAGAAAGCAGGAATAAAAGGAAATTTGTTCACTATGGAAAAGAGTAGTACCAAAAGCCACAGCAAACATCATGCTCAATGTTAAAGACTGCAAGATTTACTCCTGAAATCAGGAACAAGGCCAGGAAGCTGGCCTTCATCACCGTTACTCAATAGTGTACTGGAAGTTCTACCCAGAATCTTGAGGAAAGAAAGAAAAGGCATCCATGGGTGAATGGAAAAATTAAAACCCTGTCTCTTCACAGAACATAGGTCACATCATCTTATATATAAAACTACCTATAATCAGCAAAGAAATTATTTGAGCTAATCAACTAATGAAGCAAAGTTACAGAACAAAATCTCAATTCATGAAAATCTACCTTATATGCATACGCTGGCAAAAAATAATCTGAAAAAGAATTTATGAGAACAGTTCCATTTTTAATAATGTCAACATCAATTTTTAGGAGTATATTTAATCAAGGTACAAGACTTGTTTTTATGTATGTAAAGTTGTATGTTTGAAATTACTGGAGAGTCAATTACTTTTCAAAACATCATGTATGTCAACAGCATGCCAGAAAAGCAGAGAAAACATCAAACTTCCGTATAGAAGCCAAGCCTTACCCAGATCCAGTTCACCCAAAGTCCACATGTCATTTAGAGGCACTGTGGGAAGGTTATATTAGGAGCCGCTGTCCTCCGTGTTGTGGACGACCTGGATATGGTAGAAACAGTGGGATTTTTGAATTCCAATTTTCCACTTCATTCCACAAAAAAACTATTAGACCTAATAAATAAATTCAGTAAAGTTGCAAAATCAATACACAGAAATCAGTTGCATTTCTCAACACTAATAATGAACCATCAGAAAGAGAAAGAAAGCAACCCTATTTACAACTGCATCAAAAAGAACAAAATACCTGGGAATAAAGTCAACCAAGGAGGTGAAAGACCTGCACACTGAAAACTTGAAGACATTGAAAAACACACCAATAAATGGAAAGATATCCTGTTCTCATGGAATGGAACAATTAATAGTGTTAAAACATCCATGCTACCCAAAGCAGTGGACACAGTGAATGCAATCCCTCCCAAAATTCCATGGTATTTTCCCCCAAAACAGAGCAAATCCTCCTAATATCTGTGGGGAACCACAAAGGACCCCAAATAGCCAAAGAAACCCTGAAAAAAGAGAACGGGCTGGAGGCAACTCCCTCCCTGACGTCACACTCTGCTGAGAAGCTACAGTCACCAAAACAGTGTGGAACTGGCTCAAAACGGGCACAGGGACCAGAGGAACAGGACAGAGAGACCAGAATTCAACCCACACGGACGGGCTCGGTGAATTTAGGACACAGGGACCAAGGACACACCAAGGAGCACGACACTCCCCACGATAAATGGTGCTGGGAAAACTGGACGCCCCATAACTCACGCTGGCTACCCTGCACACAAACCTGACCAAACACCCAGCTTTCCACGCCAAGCCCTCCCTCGCTCACACGAAGACGGACCCCCTCAACGGTCAGCCGCCCCCAGGAAGCTTCTCCCCACTTTTCCTCACCGTCTCTTCACCTTTTCCTCAGGCACCACCTGGGTCCTCAGGAAACCTAGTTCCCCAGTCAGCGTGGACGCAGCCCCACTTTGTCCTGAAGCCGAAACCCCAGCGAGTCCTGAGGAGACGGGAGACCGAGCTCCTCTCAGCAGAGACGCTGAGCCGGGCGTCCTACCCGAAGGCCCCCGCCCCCGCGCCTGACGAGGCTCAACTCCTCTCAGCTGCCCTCACAATCCAGTTCGCAGGGAACGAGCATGCGCTGTGGGGCAGAGAGGCGAACTCGGCGCCACCCTGTGGTCAGTGCAGGAAGTGCAGGCCGCGCCTCCCTCACAGGTCCCTGGAGGCAGGGTGCCCTACTGACAGGACTGCTGAATCCATGAAACTGGAAATTCAAACTAAAATGCAGTCTCTATCCCAAAAGTTTTCTAAAAGTAGTTAAGGAACAAGTAATTGGAAACCATTTGGAATGAAGTGAATGTAGATGCAAACTTTACAACTTATACCAAATTCACTCAAAGTTATTCAGAGGCAAATTTTATTTTAGTTTCTAATTCATTTTTGGCTGCGTTGGGTCTTCGTTGCTGCATATGGGCTTTCTCTAGTTGCGTCGAGCGGGGCTACTCTTCGTTGTGGTGCACAGGCTCCTCATTGCCGCGGCTTCTCATGTTGCGGAGCACGGGCTCTAGGCGCGCAGGCTTCAGTAGCTGTGCCGCGCAGGTTTGGTTGCTCTGCGGCGTGTGGGATCTTCCCGGACCAGGGCTCGAGCCCGTGTCCCCTGCATTGTCCCCACAGACAAATTTTAAATACAAAACTATTCAAGGGGCTTCCCTGGTGGCGCAGTGGTTGAGAATCTGCCTGCTAATGCAGGGGACACGGGTTCGAGCCCTGGTCCGGGAAGATCCCACATGCTGTGGAGCAACTAAGCCCGTGCACCACAACTACTGAGCCTGCGCTCTAGAACCCGCGAGCCACAACTGCTGAAGCCCACGCGCTTAGAGCCTGTACTCTGCAACAAGAGAAGCCACCGCAATGAGAAGCCCCCACTCGCCGCAACTAGAGAAAGCCTCCGTGCAGCAATGCAGACCCAACACAGCCAGAAATTAATTAATTAATTAATTAATTAATTAAGGAAAAAAAAAAAAGGCAGCACCTGGGGGCTGGCAGACTGATGCACCAAGTCTTACATCACGTCTACTTAGTATCCTGCATGTCAGGGCCATGCTGGACCTGGGGCTGCCCAGACAGAGTGGGGCCTGCATCACCCTTCCCAGGAGGGAGGGTGGAGGGAAACCCTGCATGACCTCTGAGGCCCTAAGAACCCTTGACTAAGGCTGAGCTCAATTTGAAACACTGGGTGACCAGAGCAGACATTTCATTCCTCTATCAATGAGAATCCAGCACTGGAGGAGCAGAAAACAATGGCCTCGCTCAACCTTGACGCTAATCCTGACATGGACCCTAACCCTAAACTCTGATCCTGACCCTAAGCCCTGACCTAACCTTAGCCTAACCCGTACCCTAAACCTGTACCTTACCCTAACCCATGCTCTACCCGTAGCCTACCTGTACCCCAATTCTAACCCATACCCTAACACCCACTCTAACACAGAACCCTAACACCCACTCTAACACAGAACCCTAACACCCTGAGACCAAAACCATAAACCTTAACCAATAAGCAAAACTATAACCATAACCAAACCATAAAATAGATTCATTAACCATACCCATAAATAACTCATTAACCAGAAAACTTAAACCATAACAGCAACCATAAACCATCCACAGCCCCAACCCTCACACCAGCCCCAGCCCTAATGCTAACCCTCCAAACCACTTACACCAAGCCAAGTCTAGTCAGATTATACAAATACATCTTGGAAAAGAAAACTGGGGAATTCTCTGGTGGCCCAGTGGTTAGGACTCTGTGCTTTCACTGCCAAGGGCTCGGGTTCGATCCCTGACTGGGGAACTAAGATCCCACAAGCCACGGGATGGGGCCAAAATAAATAAATAATTAAAATGAAATAAAACCACTATTTTAAAAAAGATTTTAAAAAGAAAGGAAAAAAACCGAGAAAACTACCCCAGTATAACTTATAAATATGAATGTAAAAATCTATCACAAAATAATAGCAACATGCAACCAACAGAACTTTAAATGGATAATGCCATAAGCAAGTATCTCTACACCAGAAATTTCAGGTTGCTCAACATGTCAAAAGTAAGCAATGTATTCAACCACAATAATGGTGTGAAGTAAAAACACATAATCATATCAATGAATGCAAAACATCTACAATGAAAATCCAGTGTTATTTCATGAAAAACACTCAAGAAAGCAGGAATAAAAGGAAATTTGTTCACTATGGAAAAGAGTAGTACCAAAAGCCACAGCAAACATCATGCTCAATGTTAAAGACTGCAAGATTTACTCCTGAAATCAGGAACAAGGCCAGGAAGCTGGCCTTCATCACCGTTACTCAATAGTGTACTGGAAGTTCTACCCAGAATCTTGAGGAAAGAAAGAAAAGGCATCCATGGGTGAATGGAAAAATTAAAACCCTGTCTCTTCACAGAACATAGGTCACATCATCTTATATATAAAACTACCTATAATCAGCAAAGAAATTATTTGAGCTAATCAACTAATGAAGCAAAGTTACAGAACAAAATCTCAATTCATGAAAATCTACCTTATATGCATACGCTGGCAAAAAATAATCTGAAAAAGAATTTATGAGAACAGTTCCATTTTTAATAATGTCAACATCAATTTTTAGGAGTATATTTAATCAAGGTACAAGACTTGTTTTTATGTATGTAAAGTTGTATGTTTGAAATTACTGGAGAGTCAATTACTTTTCAAAACATCATGTATGTCAACAGCATGCCAGAAAAGCAGAGAAAACATCAAACTTCCGTATAGAAGCCAAGCCTTACCCAGATCCAGTTCACCCAAAGTCCACATGTCATTTAGAGGCACTGTGGGAAGGTTATATTAGGAGCCGCTGTCCTCCGTGTTGTGGACGACCTGGATATGGTAGAAACAGTGGGATTTTTGAATTCCAATTTTCCACTTCATTCCACAAAAAAACTATTAGACCTAATAAATAAATTCAGTAAAGTTGCAAAATCAATACACAGAAATCAGTTGCATTTCTCAACACTAATAATGAACCATCAGAAAGAGAAAGAAAGCAACCCTATTTACAACTGCATCAAAAAGAACAAAATACCTGGGAATAAAGTCAACCAAGGAGGTGAAAGACCTGCACACTGAAAACTTGAAGACATTGAAAAACACACCAATAAATGGAAAGATATCCTGTTCTCATGGAATGGAACAATTAATATTGTTAAAACATCCATGCTACCCAAAGCAGTGGACACAGTGAATGCAATCCCTCCCAAAATTCCATGGTATTTTCCCCCAAAACAGAGCAAATCCTCCTAATATCTGTGGGGAACCACAAAGGACCCCAAATAGCCAAAGAAACCCTGAAAAAAGAGAACGGGCTGGAGGCAACTCCCTCCCTGACGTCACACTCTGCTGAGAAGCTACAGTCACCAAAACAGTGTGGAACTGGCTCAAAACGGGCACAGGGACCAGAGGAACAGGACAGAGAGACCAGAATTCAACCCACACGGACGGGCTCGGTGAATTTAGGACACAGGGACCAAGGACACACCAAGGAGCACGACACTCCCCACGATAAATGGTGCTGGGAAAACTGGACGCCCCATAACTCACGCTGGCTACCCTGCACACAAACCTGACCAAACACCCAGCTTTCCACGCCAAGCCCTCCCTCGCTCACACGAAGACGGACCCCCTCAACGGTCAGCCGCCCCCAGGAAGCTTCTCCCCACTTTTCCTCACCGTCTCTTCACCTTTTCCTCAGGCACCACCTGGGTCCTCAGGAAACCTAGTTCCCCAGTCAGCGTGGACGCAGCCCCACTTTGTCCTGAAGCCGAAACCCCAGCGAGTCCTGAGGAGACGGGAGACCGAGCTCCTCTCAGCAGAGACGCTG
This sequence comes from Balaenoptera acutorostrata, assembly GCF_949987535.1. Lineage (NCBI taxonomy): Eukaryota > Metazoa > Chordata > Mammalia > Artiodactyla > Balaenopteridae > Balaenoptera > Balaenoptera acutorostrata. The sequence goes on from NC_080071.1 coordinate 96,180,912, forward strand.
AGCCGGGCGTCCTACCCGAAGGCCCCCGCCCCCGCGCCTGACGAGGCTCAACTCCTCTCAGCTGCCCTCACAATCCAGTTCGCAGGGAACGAGCATGCGCTGTGGGGCAGAGAGGCGAACTCGGCGCCACCCTGTGGTCAGTGCAGGAAGTGCAGGCCGCGCCTCCCTCACAGGTCCCTGGAGGCAGCGTGCCCTACTGACAGGACTGCTGAATCCAGGAAACTGGAAATTCAAACTAAAATGCAGTCTCTATCCCAAAAGTTTTCTAAAAGTAGTTAAGGAACAAGTAATTGGAAACCATTTGGAATGAAGTGAATGTAGATGCAAACTTTACAACTTATACCAAATTCACTCAAAGTTATTCAGAGGCAAATTTTATTTTAGTTTCTAATTCATTTTTGGCTGCGTTGGGTCTTCGTTGCTGCATATGGGCTTTCTCTAGTTGCGTCGAGCGGGGCTACTCTTCGTTGTGGTGCACAGGCTCCTCATTGCCGTGGCTTCTCATGTTGCGGAGCACGGGCTCTAGGCGCGCAGGCTTCAGTAGCTGTGCCGCGCAGGTTTGGTTGCTCTGCGGCGTGTGGGATCTTCCCGGACCAGGGCTCGAGCCCGTGTCCCCTGCATTGTCCCCACAGACAAATTTTAAATACAAAACTATTCAAGGGGCTTCCCTGGTGGCGCAGTGGTTGAGAATCTGCCTGCTAATGCAGGGGACACGGGTTCGAGCCCTGGTCCGGGAAGATCCCACATGCTGTGGAGCAACTAAGCCCGTGCACCACAACTACTGAGCCTGCGCTCTAGAACCCGCGAGCCACAACTGCTGAAGCCCACGCGCTTAGAGCCTGTACTCTGCAACAAGAGAAGCCACCGCAATGAGAAGCCCCCACTCGCCGCAACTAGAGAAAGCCTCCGTGCAGCAATGCAGACCCAACACAGCCAGAAATTAATTAATTAATTAATTAATTAATTAAGGAAAAAAAAAAAGGCACCACCTGGGGGCTGGCAGACTGATGCACCAAGTCTTACATCACGTCTACTTAGTATCCTGCATGTCAGGGCCATGCTGGACCTGGGGCTGCCCAGACAGAGTGGGGCCTGCATCACCCTTCCCAGGAGGGAGGGTGGAGGGAAACCCTGCATGACCTCTGAGGCCCTAAGAACCCTTGACTAAGGCTGAGCTCAATTTGAAACACTGGGTGACCAGAGCAGACATTTCATTCCTCTATCAATGAGAATCCAGCACTGGAGGAGCAGAAAACAATGGCCTCGCTCAACCTTGACGCTAATCCTGACATGGACCCTAACCCTAAACTCTGATCCTGACCCTAAGCCCTGACCTAACCTTAGCCTAACCCGTACCCTAAACCTGTACCTTACCCTAACCCATGCTCTACCCGTAGCCTACCTGTACCCCAATTCTAACCCATACCCTAACACCCACTCTAACACAGAACCCTAACACCCACTCTAACACAGAACCCTAACACCCTGAGACCAAAACCATAAACCTTAACCAATAAGCAAAACTATAACCATAACCAAACCATAAAATAGATTCATTAACCATACCCATAAATAACTCATTAACCAGAAAACTTAAACCATAACAGCAACCATAAACCATCCACAGCCCCAACCCTCACACCAGCCCCAGCCCTAATGCTAACCCTCCAAACCACTTACACCAAGCCAAGTCTAGTCAGATTATACAAATACATCTTGGAAAAGAAAACTGGGGAATTCTCTGGTGGCCCAGTGGTTAGGACTCTGTGCTTTCACTGCCAAGGGCTCGGGTTCGATCCCTGACTGGGGAACTAAGATCCCACAAGCCACGGGATGGGGCCAAAATAAATAAATAATTAAAATGAAATAAAACCACTATTTTAAAAAAGATTTTAAAAAGAAAGGAAAAAAACCGAGAAAACTACCCCAGTATAACTTATAAATATGAATGTAAAAATCTATCACAAAATAATAGCAACATGCAACCAACAGAACTTTAAATGGATAATGCCATAAGCAAGTATCTCTACACCAGAAATTTCAGGTTGCTCAACATGTCAAAAGTAAGCAATGTGTTCAACCACAATAATGGTGTGAAGTAAAAACACATAATCATATCAATGAATGCAAAACATCTACAATGAAAATCCAGTGTTATTTCATGAAAAACACTCAAGAAAGCAGGAATAAAAGGAAATTTGTTCACTATGGAAAAGAGTAGTACCAAAAGCCACAGCAAACATCATGCTCAATGTTAAAGACTGCAAGATTTACTCCTGAAATCAGGAACAAGGCCAGGAAGCTGGCCTTCATCACCGTTACTCAATAGTGTACTGGAAGTTCTACCCAGAATCTTGAGGAAAGAAAGAAAAGGCATCCATGGGTGAATGGAAAAATTAAAACCCTGTCTCTTCACAGAACATAGGTCACATCATCTTATATATAAAACTACCTATAATCAGCAAAGAAATTATTTGAGCTAATCAACTAATGAAGCAAAGTTACAGAACAAAATCTCAATTCATGAAAATCTACCTTATATGCATACGCTGGCAAAAAATAATCTGAAAAAGAATTTATGAGAACAGTTCCATTTTTAATAATGTCAACATCAATTTTTAGGAGTATATTTAATCAAGGTACAAGACTTGTTTTTATGTATGTAAAGTTATATGTTTGAAATTACTGGAGAGTCAATTACTTTTCAAAACATCATGTATGTCAACAGCATGCCAGAAAAGCAGAGAAAACATCAAACTTCCGTATAGAAGCCAAGCCTTACCCAGATCCAGTTCACCCAAAGTCCACATGTCATTTAGAGGCACTGTGGGAAGGTTATATTAGGAGCCGCTGTCCTCCGTGTTGTGGACGACCTGGATATGGTAGAAACAGTGGGATTTTTGAATTCCAATTTTCCACTTCATTCCACAAAAAAACTATTAGACCTAATAAATAAATTCAGTAAAGTTGCAAAATCAATACACAGAAATCAGTTGCATTTCTCAACACTAATAATGAACCATCAGAAAGAGAAAGAAAGCAACCCTATTTACAACTGCATCAAAAAGAACAAAATACCTGGGAATAAAGTCAACCAAGGAGGTGAAAGACCTGCACACTGAAAACTTGAAGACATTGAAAAACACACCAATAAATGGAAAGATATCCTGTTCTCATGGAATGGAACAATTAATATTGTTAAAACATCCATGCTACCCAAAGCAGTGGACACAGTGAATGCAATCCCTCCCAAAATTCCATGGTATTTTCCCCCAAAACAGAGCAAATCCTCCTAATATCTGTGGGGAACCACAAAGGACCCCAAATAGCCAAAGAAACCCTGAAAAAAGAGAACGGGCTGGAGGCAACTCCCTCCCTGACGTCACACTCTGCTGAGAAGCTACAGTCACCAAAACAGTGTGGAACTGGCTCAAAACGGGCACAGGGACCAGAGGAACAGGACAGAGAGACCAGAATTCAACCCACACGGACGGGCTCGGTGAATTTAGGACACAGGGACCAAGGACACACCAAGGAGCACGACACTCCCCACGATAAATGGTGCTGGGAAAACTGGACGCCCCATAACTCACGCTGGCTACCCTGCACACAAACCTGACCAAACACCCAGCTTTCCACGCCAAGCCCTCCCTCGCTCACACGAAGACGGACCCCCTCAACGGTCAGCCGCCCCCAGGAAGCTTCTCCCCACTTTTCCTCACCGTCTCTTCACCTTTTCCTCAGGCACCACCTGGGTCCTCAGGAAACCTAGTTCCCCAGTCAGCGTGGACGCAGCCCCACTTTGTCCTGAAGCCGAAACCCCAGCGAGTCCTGAGGAGACGGGAGACCGAGCTCCTCTCAGCAGAGACGCTGAGCCGGGCGTCCTACCCGAAGGCCCCCGCCCCCGCGCCTGACGAGGCTCAACTCCTCTCAGCTGCCCTCACAATCCAGTTCGCAGGGAACGAGCATGCGCTGTGGGGCAGAGAGGCGAACTCGGCGCCACCCTGTGGTCAGTGCAGGAAGTGCAGGCCGCGCCTCCCTCACAGGTCCCTGGAGGCAGCGTGCCCTACTGACAGGACTGCTGAATCCAGGAAACTGGAAATTCAAACTAAAATGCAGTCTCTATCCCAAAAGTTTTCTAAAAGTAGTTAAGGAACAAGTAATTGGAAACCATTTGGAATGAAGTGAATGTAGATGCAAACTTTACAACTTATACCAAATTCACTCAAAGTTATTCAGAGGCAAATTTTATTTTAGTTTCTAATTCATTTTTGGCTGCGTTGGGTCTTCGTTGCTGCATATGGGCTTTCTCTAGTTGCGTCGAGCGGGGCTACTCTTCGTTGTGGTGCACAGGCTCCTCATTGCCGTGGCTTCTCATGTTGCGGAGCACGGGCTCTAGGCGCGCAGGCTTCAGTAGCTGTGCCGCGCAGGTTTGGTTGCTCTGCGGCGTGTGGGATCTTCCCGGACCAGGGCTCGAGCCCGTGTCCCCTGCATTGTCCCCACAGACAAATTTTAAATACAAAACTATTCAAGGGGCTTCCCTGGTGGCGCAGTGGTTGAGAATCTGCCTGCTAATGCAGGGGACACGGGTTCGAGCCCTGGTCCGGGAAGATCCCACATGCTGTGGAGCAACTAAGCCCGTGCACCACAACTACTGAGCCTGCGCTCTAGAACCCGCGAGCCACAACTGCTGAAGCCCACGCGCTTAGAGCCTGTACTCTGCAACAAGAGAAGCCACCGCAATGAGAAGCCCCCACTCGCCGCAACTAGAGAAAGCCTCCGTGCAGCAATGCAGACCCAACACAGCCAGAAATTAATTAATTAATTAATTAATTAATTAAGGAAAAAAAAAAAGGCACCACCTGGGGGCTGGCAGACTGATGCACCAAGTCTTACATCACGTCTACTTAGTATCCTGCATGTCAGGGCCATGCTGGACCTGGGGCTGCCCAGACAGAGTGGGGCCTGCATCACCCTTCCCAGGAGGGAGGGTGGAGGGAAACCCTGCATGACCTCTGAGGCCCTAAGAACCCTTGACTAAGGCTGAGCTCAATTTGAAACACTGGGTGACCAGAGCAGACATTTCATTCCTCTATCAATGAGAATCCAGCACTGGAGGAGCAGAAAACAATGGCCTCGCTCAACCTTGACGCTAATCCTGACATGGACCCTAACCCTAAACTCTGATCCTGACCCTAAGCCCTGACCTAACCTTAGCCTAACCCGTACCCTAAACCTGTACCTTACCCTAACCCATGCTCTACCCGTAGCCTACCTGTACCCCAATTCTAACCCATACCCTAACACCCACTCTAACACAGAACCCTAACACCCACTCTAACACAGAACCCTAACACCCTGAGACCAAAACCATAAACCTTAACCAATAAGCAAAACTATAACCATAACCAAACCATAAAATAGATTCATTAACCATACCCATAAATAACTCATTAACCAGAAAACTTAAACCATAACAGCAACCATAAACCATCCACAGCCCCAACCCTCACACCAGCCCCAGCCCTAATGCTAACCCTCCAAACCACTTACACCAAGCCAAGTCTAGTCAGATTATACAAATACATCTTGGAAAAGAAAACTGGGGAATTCTCTGGTGGCCCAGTGGTTAGGACTCTGTGCTTTCACTGCCAAGGGCTCGGGTTCGATCCCTGACTGGGGAACTAAGATCCCACAAGCCACGGGATGGGGCCAAAATAAATAAATAATTAAAATGAAATAAAACCACTATTTTAAAAAAGATTTTAAAAAGAAAGGAAAAAAACCGAGAAAACTACCCCAGTATAACTTATAAATATGAATGTAAAAATCTATCACAAAATAATAGCAACATGCAACCAACAGAACTTTAAATGGATAATGCCATAAGCAAGTATCTCTACACCAGAAATTTCAGGTTGCTCAACATGTCAAAAGTAAGCAATGTATTCAACCACAATAATGGTGTGAAGTAAAAACACATAATCATATCAATGAATGCAAAACATCTACAATGAAAATCCAGTGTTATTTCATGAAAAACACTCAAGAAAGCAGGAATAAAAGGAAATTTGTTCACTATGGAAAAGAGTAGTACCAAAAGCCACAGCAAACATCATGCTCAATGTTAAAGACTGCAAGATTTACTCCTGAAATCAGGAACAAGGCCAGGAAGCTGGCCTTCATCACCGTTACTCAATAGTGTACTGGAAGTTCTACCCAGAATCTTGAGGAAAGAAAGAAAAGGCATCCATGGGTGAATGGAAAAATTAAAACCCTGTCTCTTCACAGAACATAGGTCACATCATCTTATATATAAAACTACCTATAATCAGCAAAGAAATTATTTGAGCTAATCAACTAATGAAGCAAAGTTACAGAACAAAATCTCAATTCATGAAAATCTACCTTATATGCATACGCTGGCAAAAAATAATCTGAAAAAGAATTTATGAGAACAGTTCCATTTTTAATAATGTCAACATCAATTTTTAGGAGTATATTTAATCAAGGTACAAGACTTGTTTTTATGTATGTAAAGTTATATGTTTGAAATTACTGGAGAGTCAATTACTTTTCAAAACATCATGTATGTCAACAGCATGCCAGAAAAGCAGAGAAAACATCAAACTTCCGTATAGAAGCCAAGCCTTACCCAGATCCAGTTCACCCAAAGTCCACATGTCATTTAGAGGCACTGTGGGAAGGTTATATTAGGAGCCGCTGTCCTCCGTGTTGTGGACGACCTGGATATGGTAGAAACAGTGGGATTTTTGAATTCCAATTTTCCACTTCATTCCACAAAAAAACTATTAGACCTAATAAATAAATTCAGTAAAGTTGCAAAATCAATACACAGAAATCAGTTGCATTTCTCAACACTAATAATGAACCATCAGAAAGAGAAAGAAAGCAACCCTATTTACAACTGCATCAAAAAGAACAAAATACCTGGGAATAAAGTCAACCAAGGAGGTGAAAGACCTGCACACTGAAAACTTGAAGACATTGAAAAACACACCAATAAATGGAAAGATATCCTGTTCTCATGGAATGGAACAATTAATATTGTTAAAACATCCATGCTACCCAAAGCAGTGGACACAGTGAATGCAATCCCTCCCAAAATTCCATGGTATTTTCCCCCAAAACAGAGCAAATCCTCCTAATATCTGTGGGGAACCACAAAGGACCCCAAATAGCCAAAGAAACCCTGAAAAAAGAGAACGGGCTGGAGGCAACTCCCTCCCTGACGTCACACTCTGCTGAGAAGCTACAGTCACCAAAACAGTGTGGAACTGGCTCAAAACGGGCACAGGGACCAGAGGAACAGGACAGAGAGACCAGAATTCAACCCACACGGACGGGCTCGGTGAATTTAGGACACAGGGACCAAGGACACACCAAGGAGCACGACACTCCCCACGATAAATGGTGCTGGGAAAACTGGACGCCCCATAACTCACGCTGGCTACCCTGCACACAAACCTGACCAAACACCCAGCTTTCCACGCCAAGCCCTCCCTCGCTCACACGAAGACGGACCCCCTCAACGGTCAGCCGCCCCCAGGAAGCTTCTCCCCACTTTTCCTCACCGTCTCTTCACCTTTTCCTCAGGCACCACCTGGGTCCTCAGGAAACCTAGTTCCCCAGTCAGCGTGGACGCAGCCCCACTTTGTCCTGAAGCCGAAACCCCAGCGAGTCCTGAGGAGACGGGAGACCGAGCTCCTCTCAGCAGAGACGCTGAGCCGGGCGTCCTACCCGAAGGCCCCCGCCCCCGCGCCTGACGAGGCTCAACTCCTCTCAGCTGCCCTCACAATCCAGTTCGCAGGGAACGAGCATGCGCTGTGGGGCAGAGAGGCGAACTCGGCGCCACCCTGTGGTCAGTGCAGGAAGTGCAGGCCGCGCCTCCCTCACAGGTCCCTGGAGGCAGCGTGCCCTACTGACAGGACTGCTGAATCCAGGAAACTGGAAATTCAAACTAAAATGCAGTCTCTATCCCAAAAGTTTTCTAAAAGTAGTTAAGGAACAAGTAATTGGAAACCATTTGGAATGAAGTGAATGTAGATGCAAACTTTACAACTTATACCAAATTCACTCAAAGTTATTCAGAGGCAAATTTTATTTTAGTTTCTAATTCATTTTTGGCTGCGTTGGGTCTTCGTTGCTGCATATGGGCTTTCTCTAGTTGCGTCGAGCGGGGCTACTCTTCGTTGTGGTGCACAGGCTCCTCATTGCCGTGGCTTCTCATGTTGCGGAGCACGGGCTCTAGGCGCGCAGGCTTCAGTAGCTGTGCCGCGCAGGTTTGGTTGCTCTGCGGCGTGTGGGATCTTCCCGGACCAGGGCTCGAGCCCGTGTCCCCTGCATTGTCCCCACAGACAAATTTTAAATACAAAACTATTCAAGGGGCTTCCCTGGTGGCGCAGTGGTTGAGAATCTGCCTGCTAATGCAGGGGACACGGGTTCGAGCCCTGGTCCGGGAAGATCCCACATGCTGTGGAGCAACTAAGCCCGTGCACCACAACTACTGAGCCTGCGCTCTAGAACCCGCGAGCCACAACTGCTGAAGCCCACGCGCTTAGAGCCTGTACTCTGCAACAAGAGAAGCCACCGCAATGAGAAGCCCCCACTCGCCGCAACTAGAGAAAGCCTCCGTGCAGCAATGCAGACCCAACACAGCCAGAAATTAATTAATTAATTAATTAATTAATTAAGGAAAAAAAAAAAGGCACCACCTGGGGGCTGGCAGACTGATGCACCAAGTCTTACATCACGTCTACTTAGTATCCTGCATGTCAGGGCCATGCTGGACCTGGGGCTGCCCAGACAGAGTGGGGCCTGCATCACCCTTCCCAGGAGGGAGGGTGGAGGGAAACCCTGCATGACCTCTGAGGCCCTAAGAACCCTTGACTAAGGCTGAGCTCAATTTGAAACACTGGGTGACCAGAGCAGACATTTCATTCCTCTATCAATGAGAATCCAGCACTGGAGGAGCAGAAAACAATGGCCTCGCTCAACCTTGACGCTAATCCTGACATGGACCCTAACCCTAAACTCTGATCCTGACCCTAAGCCCTGACCTAACCTTAGCCTAACCCGTACCCTAAACCTGTACCTTACCCTAACCCATGCTCTACCCGTAGCCTACCTGTACCCCAATTCTAACCCATACCCTAACACCCACTCTAACACAGAACCCTAACACCCACTCTAACACAGAACCCTAACACCCTGAGACCAAAACCATAAACCTTAACCAATAAGCAAAACTATAACCATAACCAAACCATAAAATAGATTCATTAACCATACCCATAAATAACTCATTAACCAGAAAACTTAAACCATAACAGCAACCATAAACCATCCACAGCCCCAACCCTCACACCAGCCCCAGCCCTAATGCTAACCCTCCAAACCACTTACACCAAGCCAAGTCTAGTCAGATTATACAAATACATCTTGGAAAAGAAAACTGGGGAATTCTCTGGTGGCCCAGTGGTTAGGACTCTGTGCTTTCACTGCCAAGGGCTCGGGTTCGATCCCTGACTGGGGAACTAAGATCCCACAAGCCACGGGATGGGGCCAAAATCAATAAATAATTAAAATGAAATAAAACCACTATTTTAAAAAAGATTTTAAAAAGAAAGGAAAAAAACCGAGAAAACTACCCCAGTATAACTTATAAATATGAATGTAAAAATCTATCACAAAATAATAGCAACATGCAACCAACAGAACTTTAAATGGATAATGCCATAAGCAAGTATCTCTACACCAGAAATTTCAGGTTGCTCAACATGTCAAAAGTAAGCAATGTATTCAACCACAATAATGGTGTGAAGTAAAAACACATAATCATATCAATGAATGCAAAACATCTACAATGAAAATCCAGTGTTATTTCATGAAAAACACTCAAGAAAGCAGGAATAAAAGGAAATTTGTTCACTATGGAAAAGAGTAGTACCAAAAGCCACAGCAAACATCATGCTCAATGTTAAAGACTGCAAGATTTACTCCTGAAATCAGGAACAAGGCCAGGAAGCTGGCCTTCATCACCGTTACTCAATAGTGTACTGGAAGTTCTACCCAGAATCTTGAGGAAAGAAAGAAAAGGCATCCATGGGTGAATGGAAAAATTAAAACCCTGTCTCTTCACAGAACATAGGTCACATCATCTTATATATAAAACTACCTATAATCAGCAAAGAAATTATTTGAGCTAATCAACTAATGAAGCAAAGTTACAGAACAAAATCTCAATTCATGAAAATCTACCTTATATGCATACGCTGGCAAAAAATAATCTGAAAAAGAATTTATGAGAACAGTTCCATTTTTAATAATGTCAACATCAATTTTTAGGAGTATATTTAATCAAGGTACAAGACTTGTTTTTATGTATGTAAAGTTATATGTTTGAAATTACTGGAGAGTCAATTACTTTTCAAAACATCATGTATGTCAACAGCATGCCAGAAAAGCAGAGAAAACATCAAACTTCCGTATAGAAGCCAAGCCTTACCCAGATCCAGTTCACCCAAAGTCCACATGTCATTTAGAGGCACTGTGGGAAGGTTATATTAGGAGCCGCTGTCCTCCGTGTTGTGGACGACCTGGATATGGTAGAAACAGTGGGATTTTTGAATTCCAATTTTCCACTTCATTCCACAAAAAAACTATTAGACCTAATAAATAAATTCAGTAAAGTTGCAAAATCAATACACAGAAATCAGTTGCATTTCTCAACACTAATAATGAACCATCAGAAAGAGAAAGAAAGCAACCCTATTTACAACTGCATCAAAAAGAACAAAATACCTGGGAATAAAGTCAACCAAGGAGGTGAAAGACCTGCACACTGAAAACTTGAAGACATTGAAAAACACACCAATAAATGGAAAGATATCCTGTTCTCATGGAATGGAACAATTAATATTGTTAAAACATCCATGCTACCCAAAGCAGTGGACACAGTGAATGCAATCCCTCCCAAAATTCCATGGTATTTTCCCCCAAAACAGAGCAAATCCTCCTAATATCTGTGGGGAACCACAAAGGACCCCAAATAGCCAAAGAAACCCTGAAAAAAGAGAACGGGCTGGAGGCAACTCCCTCCCTGACGTCACACTCTGCTGAGAAGCTACAGTCACCAAAACAGTGTGGAACTGGCTCAAAACGGGCACAGGGACCAGAGGAACAGGACAGAGAGACCAGAATTCAACCCACACGGACGGGCTCGGTGAATTTAGGACACAGGGACCAAGGACACACCAAGGAGCACGACACTCCCCACGATAAATGGTGCTGGGAAAACTGGACGCCCCATAACTCACGCTGGCTACCCTGCACACAAACCTGACCAAACACCCAGCTTTCCACGCCAAGCCCTCCCTCGCTCACACGAAGACGGACCCCCTCAACGGTCAGCCGCCCCCAGGAAGCTTCTCCCCACTTTTCCTCACCGTCTCTTCACCTTTTCCTCAGGCACCACCTGGGTCCTCAGGAAACCTAGTTCCCCAGTCAGCGTGGACGCAGCCCCACTTTGTCCTGAAGCCGAAACCCCAGCGAGTCCTGAGGAGACGGGAGACCGAGCTCCTCTCAGCAGAGACGCTGAGCCGGGCGTCCTACCCGAAGGCCCCCGCCCCCGCGCCTGACGAGGCTCAACTCCTCTCAGCTGCCCTCACAATCCAGTTCGCAGGGAACGAGCATGCGCTGTGGGGCAGAGAGGCGAACTCGGCGCCACCCTGTGGTCAGTGCAGGAAGTGCAGGCCGCGCCTCCCTCACAGGTCCCTGGAGGCAGCGTGCCCTACTGACAGGACTGCTGAATCCAGGAAACTGGAAATTCAAACTAAAATGCAGTCTCTATCCCAAAAGTTTTCTAAAAGTAGTTAAGGAACAAGTAATTGGAAACCATTTGGAATGAAGTGAATGTAGATGCAAACTTTACAACTTATACCAAATTCACTCAAAGTTATTCAGAGGCAAATTTTATTTTAGTTTCTAATTCATTTTTGGCTGCGTTGGGTCTTCGTTGCTGCATATGGGCTTTCTCTAGTTGCGTCGAGCGGGGCTACTCTTCGTTGTGGTGCACAGGCTCCTCATTGCCGTGGCTTCTCATGTTGCGGAGCACGGGCTCTAGGCGCGCAGGCTTCAGTAGCTGTGCCGCGCAGGTTTGGTTGCTCTGCGGCGTGTGGGATCTTCCCGGACCAGGGCTCGAGCCCGTGTCCCCTGCATTGTCCCCACAGACAAATTTTAAATACAAAACTATTCAAGGGGCTTCCCTGGTGGCGCAGTGGTTGAGAATCTGCCTGCTAATGCAGGGGACACGGGTTCGAGCCCTGGTCCGGGAAGATCCCACATGCTGTGGAGCAACTAAGCCCGTGCACCACAACTACTGAGCCTGCGCTCTAGAACCCGCGAGCCACAACTGCTGAAGCCCACGCGCTTAGAGCCTGTACTCTGCAACAAGAGAAGCCACCGCAATGAGAAGCCCCCACTCGCCGCAACTAGAGAAAGCCTCCGTGCAGCAATGCAGACCCAACACAGCCAGAAATTAATTAATTAATTAATTAATTAATTAAGGAAAAAAAAAAAGGCACCACCTGGGGGCTGGCAGACTGATGCACCAAGTCTTACATCACGTCTACTTAGTATCCTGCATGTCAGGGCCATGCTGGACCTGGGGCTGCCCAGACAGAGTGGGGCCTGCATCACCCTTCCCAGGAGGGAGGGTGGAGGGAAACCCTGCATGACCTCTGAGGCCCTAAGAACCCTTGACTAAGGCTGAGCTCAATTTGAAACACTGGGTGACCAGAGCAGACATTTCATTCCTCTATCAATGAGAATCCAGCACTGGAGGAGCAGAAAACAATGGCCTCGCTCAACCTTGACGCTAATCCTGACATGGACCCTAACCCTAAACTCTGATCCTGACCCTAAGCCCTGACCTAACCTTAGCCTAACCCGTACCCTAAACCTGTACCTTACCCTAACCCATGCTCTACCCGTAGCCTACCTGTACCCCAATTCTAACCCATACCCTAACACCCACTCTAACACAGAACCCTAACACCCACTCTAACACAGAACCCTAACACCCTGAGACCAAAACCATAAACCTTAACCAATAAGCAAAACTATAACCATAACCAAACCATAAAATAGATTCATTAACCATACCCATAAATAACTCATTAACCAGAAAACTTAAACCATAACAGCAACCATAAACCATCCACAGCCCCAACCCTCACACCAGCCCCAGCCCTAATGCTAACCCTCCAAACCACTTACACCAAGCCAAGTCTAGTCAGATTATACAAATACATCTTGGAAAAGAAAACTGGGGAATTCTCTGGTGGCCCAGTGGTTAGGACTCTGTGCTTTCACTGCCAAGGGCTCGGGTTCGATCCCTGACTGGGGAACTAAGATCCCACAAGCCACGGGATGGGGCCAAAATAAATAAATAATTAAAATGAAATAAAACCACTATTTTAAAAAAGATTTTAAAAAGAAAGGAAAAAAACCGAGAAAACTACCCCAGTATAACTTATAAATATGAATGTAAAAATCTATCACAAAATAATAGCAACATGCAACCAACAGAACTTTAAATGGATAATGCCATAAGCAAGTATCTCTACACCAGAAATTTCAGGTTGCTCAACATGTCAAAAGTAAGCAATGTATTCAACCACAATAATGGTGTGAAGTAAAAACACATAATCATATCAATGAATGCAAAACATCTACAATGAAAATCCAGTGTTATTTCATGAAAAACACTCAAGAAAGCAGGAATAAAAGGAAATTTGTTCACTATGGAAAAGAGTAGTACCAAAAGCCACAGCAAACATCATGCTCAATGTTAAAGACTGCAAGATTTACTCCTGAAATCAGGAACAAGGCCAGGAAGCTGGCCTTCATCACCGTTACTCAATAGTGTACTGGAAGTTCTACCCAGAATCTTGAGGAAAGAAAGAAAAGGCATCCATGGGTGAATGGAAAAATTAAAACCCTGTCTCTTCACAGAACATAGGTCACATCATCTTATATATAAAACTACCTATAATCAGCAAAGAAATTATTTGAGCTAATCAACTAATGAAGCAAAGTTACAGAACAAAATCTCAATTCATGAAAATCTACCTTATATGCATACGCTGGCAAAAAATAATCTGAAAAAGAATTTATGAGAACAGTTCCATTTTTAATAATGTCAACATCAATTTTTAGGAGTATATTTAATCAAGGTACAAGACTTGTTTTTATGTATGTAAAGTTATATGTTTGAAATTACTGGAGAGTCAATTACTTTTCAAAACATCATGTATGTCAACAGCATGCCAGAAAAGCAGAGAAAACATCAAACTTCCGTATAGAAGCCAAGCCTTACCCAGATCCAGTTCACCCAAAGTCCACATGTCATTTAGAGGCACTGTGGGAAGGTTATATTAGGAGCCGCTGTCCTCCGTGTTGTGGACGACCTGGATATGGTAGAAACAGTGGGATTTTTGAATTCCAATTTTCCACTTCATTCCACAAAAAAACTATTAGACCTAATAAATAAATTCAGTAAAGTTGCAAAATCAATACACAGAAATCAGTTGCATTTCTCAACACTAATAATGAACCATCAGAAAGAGAAAGAAAGCAACCCTATTTACAACTGCATCAAAAAGAACAAAATACCTGGGAATAAAGTCAACCAAGGAGGTGAAAGACCTGCACACTGAAAACTTGAAGACATTGAAAAACACACCAATAAATGGAAAGATATCCTGTTCTCATGGAATGGAACAATTAATATTGTTAAAACATCCATGCTACCCAAAGCAGTGGACACAGTGAATGCAATCCCTCCCAAAATTCCATGGTATTTTCCCCCAAAACAGAGCAAATCCTCCTAATATCTGTGGGGAACCACAAAGGACCCCAAATAGCCAAAGAAACCCTGAAAAAAGAGAACGGGCTGGAGGCAACTCCCTCCCTGACGTCACACTCTGCTGAGAAGCTACAGTCACCAAAACAGTGTGGAACTGGCTCAAAACGGGCACAGGGACCAGAGGAACAGGACAGAGAGACCAGAATTCAACCCACACGGACGGGCTCGGTGAATTTAGGACACAGGGACCAAGGACACACCAAGGAGCACGACACTCCCCACGATAAATGGTGCTGGGAAAACTGGACGCCCCATAACTCACGCTGGCTACCCTGCACACAAACCTGACCAAACACCCAGCTTTCCACGCCAAGCCCTCCCTCGCTCACACGAAGACGGACCCCCTCAACGGTCAGCCGCCCCCAGGAAGCTTCTCCCCACTTTTCCTCACCGTCTCTTCACCTTTTCCTCAGGCACCACCTGGGTCCTCAGGAAACCTAGTTCCCCAGTCAGCGTGGACGCAGCCCCACTTTGTCCTGAAGCCGAAACCCCAGCGAGTCCTGAGGAGACGGGAGACCGAGCTCCTCTCAGCAGAGACGCTGAGCCGGGCGTCCTACCCGAAGGCCCCCGCCCCCGCGCCTGACGAGGCTCAACTCCTCTCAGCTGCCCTCACAATCCAGTTCGCAGGGAAGGAGCATGCGCTGTGGGGCAGAGAGGCGAACTCGGCGCCACCCTGTGGTCAGTGCAGGAAGTGCAGGCCGCGCCTCCCTCACAGGTCCCTGGAGGCAGCGTGCCCTACTGACAGGACTGCTGAATCCAGGAAACTGGAAATTCAAACTAAAATGCAGTCTCTATCCCAAAAGTTTTCTAAAAGTAGTTAAGGAACAAGTAATTGGAAACCATTTGGAATGAAGTGAATGTAGATGCAAACTTTACAACTTATACCAAATTCACTCAAAGTTATTCAGAGGCAAATTTTATTTTAGTTTCTAATTCATTTTTGGCTGCGTTGGGTCTTCGTTGCTGCATATGGGCTTTCTCTAGTTGCGTCGAGCGGGGCTACTCTTCGTTGTGGTGCACAGGCTCCTCATTGCCGTGGCTTCTCATGTTGCGGAGCACGGGCTCTAGGCGCGCAGGCTTCAGTAGCTGTGCTGCGCAGGTTTGGTTGCTCTGCGGCGTGTGGGATCTTCCCGGACCAGGGCTCGAGCCCGTGTCCCCTGCATTGTCCCCACAGACAAATTTTAAATACAAAACTATTCAAGGGGCTTCCCTGGTGGCGCAGTGGTTGAGAATCTGCCTGCTAATGCAGGGGACACGGGTTCGAGCCCTGGTCCGGGAAGATCCCACATGCTGTGGAGCAACTAAGCCCGTGCACCACAACTACTGAGCCTGCGCTCTAGAACCCGCGAGCCACAACTGCTGAAGCCCACGCGCTTAGAGCCTGTACTCTGCAACAAGAGAAGCCACCGCAATGAGAAGCCCCCACTCGCCGCAACTAGAGAAAGCCTCCGTGCAGCAATGCAGACCCAACACAGCCAGAAATTAATTAATTAATTAATTAATTAAGGAAAAAAAAAAAGGCAGCACCTGGGGGCTGGCAGACTGATGCACCAAGTCTTACATCACGTCTACTTAGTATCCTGCATGTCAGGGCCATGCTGGACCTGGGGCTGCCCAGACAGAGTGGGGCCTGCATCACCCTTCCCAGGAGGGAGGGTGGAGGGAAACCCTGCATGACCTCTGAGGCCCTAAGAACCCTTGACTAAGGCTGAGCTCAATTTGAAACACTGGGTGACCAGAGCAGACATTTCATTCCTCTATCAATGAGAATCCAGCACTGGAGGAGCAGAAAACAATGGCCTCGCTCAACCTTGACGCTAATCCTGACATGGACCCTAACCCTAAACTCTGATCCTGACCCTAAGCCCTGACCTAACCTTAGCCTAACCCGTACCCTAAACCTGTACCTTACCCTAACCCATGCTCTACCCGTATCCTACCTGTACCCCAATTCTAACCCATACCCTAACACCCACTCTAACACAGAACCCTAACACCCACTCTAACACAGAACCCTAACACCCTGAGACCAAAACCATAAACCTTAACCAATAAGCAAAACCATAACCATAACCAAACCATAAAATAGATTCATTAACCATACCCATAAATAACTCATTAACCAGAAAACTTAAACCATAACAGCAACCATAAACCATCCACAGCCCCAACCCTCACACCAGCCCCAGCCCTAATGCTAACCCTCCAAACCACTTACACCAAGCCAAGTCTAGTCAGATTATACAAATACATCTTGGAAAAGAAAACTGGGGAATTCTCTGGTGGCCCAGTGGTTAGGACTCTGTGCTTTCACTGCCAAGGGCTCGGGTTCGATCCCTGACTGGGGAACTAAGATCCCACAAGCCACGGGATGGGGCCAAAATAAATAAATAATTAAAATGAAATAAAACCACTATTTTAAAAAAGATTTTAAAAAGAAAGGAAAAAAACCGAGAAAACTACCCCAGTATAACTTATAAATATGAATGTAAAAATCTATCACAAAATAATAGCAACATGCAACCAACAGAACTTTAAATGGATAATGCCATAAGCAAGTATCTCTACACCAGAAATTTCAGGTTGCTCAACATGTCAAAAGTAAGCAATGTATTCAACCACAATAATGGTGTGAAGTAAAAACACATAATCATATCAATGAATGCAAAACATCTACAATGAAAATCCAGTGTTATTTCATGAAAACCACTCAAGAAAGCAGGAATAAAAGGAAATTTGTTCACTATGGAAAAGAGTAGTACCAAAAGCCACAGCAAACATCATGCTCAATGTTAAAGACTGCAAGATTTACTCCTGAAATCAGGAACAAGGCCAGGAAGCTGGCCTTCATCACCGATACTCAATAGTGTACTGGAAGTTCTACCCAGAATCTTGAGGAAAGAAAGAAAAGGCATCCATGGGTGAATGGAAAAATTAAAACCCTGTCTCTTCACAGAACATAGGTCACATCATCTTATATATAAAACTACCTATAATCAGCAAAGAAATTATTTGAGCTAATCAACTAATGAAGCAAAGTTACAGAACAAAATCTCAATTCATGAAAATCTACCTTATATGCATACGCTGGCAAAAAATAATCTGAAAAAGAATTTATGAGAACAGTTCCATTTTTAATAATGTCAACATCAATTTTTAGGAGTATATTTAATCAAGGTACAAGACTTGTTTTTATGTATGTAAAGTTATATGTTTGAAATTACTGGAGAGTCAATTACTTTTCAAAACATCATGTATGTCAACAGCATGCCAGAAAAGCAGAGAAAACATCAAACTTCCGTATAGAAGCCAAGCCTTACCCAGATCCAGTTCACCCAAAGTCCACATGTCATTTAGAGGCACTGTGGGAAGGTTATATTAGGAGCCGCTGTCCTCCGTGTTGTGGACGACCTGGATATGGTAGAAACAGTGGGATTTTTGAATTCCAATTTTCCACTTCATTCCACAAAAAAACTATTAGACCTAATAAATAAATTCAGTAAAGTTGCAAAATCAATACACAGAAATCAGTTGCATTTCTCAACACTAATAATGAACCATCAGAAAGAGAAAGAAAGCAACCCTATTTACAACTGCATCAAAAAGAACAAAATACCTGGGAATAAAGTCAACCAAGGAGGTGAAAGACCTGCACACTGAAAACTTGAAGACATTGATGAAGACATTGAAAAACACACCAATAAATGGAAAGATATCCTGTTCTCATGGAATGGAACAATTAATATTGCTAAAACATCCATGCTACCCAAAGCAGTGGACACAGTGAATGCAATCCCTCCCAAAATTCCATGGTATTTTCCCCCAAAACAGAGCAAATCCTCCTAATATCTGTGGGGAACCACAAAGGACCCCAAATAGCCAAAGAAACCCTGAAAAAAGAGAACGGGCTGGAGGCAACTCCCTCCCTGACGTCACACTCTGCTGAGAAGCTACAGTCACCAAAACAGTGTGGAACTGGCTCAAAACGGGCACAGGGACCAGAGGAACAGGACAGAGAGACCAGAATTCAACCCACACGGACGGGCTCGGTGAATTTAGGACACAGGGACCAAGGACACACCAAGGAGCACGACACTCCCCACGATAAATGGTGCTGGGAAAACTGGACGCCCCATAACTCACGCTGGCTACCCTGCACACAAACCTGACCAAACACCCAGCTTTCCACGCCAAGCCCTCCCTCGCTCACACGAAGACGGACCCCCTCAACGGTCAGCCGCCCCCAGGAAGCTTCTCCCCACTTTTCCTCACCGTCTCTTCACCTTTTCCTCAGGCACCACCTGGGTCCTCAGGAAACCTAGTTCCCCAGTCAGCGTGGACGCAGCCCCACTTTGTCCTGAAGCCGAAACCCCAGCGAGTCCTGAGGAGACGGGAGACCGAGCTCCTCTCAGCAGAGACGCTGAGCCGGGCGTCCTACCCGAAGGCCCCCGCCCCCGCGCCTGACGAGGCTCAACTCCTCTCAGCTGCCCTCACAATCCAGTTCGCAGGGAACGAGCATGCGCTGTGGGGCAGAGAGGCGAACTCGGCGCCACCCTGTGGTCAGTGCAGGAAGTGCAGGCCGCGCCTCCCTCACAGGTCCCTGGAGGCAGCGTGCCCTACTGACAGGACTGCTGAATCCAGGAAACTGGAAATTCAAACTAAAATGCAGTCTCTATCCCAAAAGTTTTCTAAAAGTAGTTAAGGAACAAGTAATTGGAAACCATTTGGAATGAAGTGAATGTAGATGCAAACTTTACAACTTATACCAAATTCACTCAAAGTTATTCAGAGGCAAATTTTATTTTAGTTTCTAATTCATTTTTGGCTGCGTTGGGTCTTCGTTGCTGCATATGGGCTTTCTCTAGTTGCGTCGAGCGGGGCTACTCTTCGTTGTGGTGCACAGGCTCCTCATTGCCGCGGCTTCTCATGTTGCGGAGCACGGGCTCTAGGCGCGCAGGCTTCAGTAGCTGTGCCGCGCAGGTTTGGTTGCTCTGCGGCGTGTGGGATCTTCCCGGACCAGGGCTCGAGCCCGTGTCCCCTGCATTGTCCCCACAGACAAATTTTAAATACAAAACTATTCAAGGGGCTTCCCTGGTGGCGCAGTGGTTGAGAATCTGCCTGCTAATGCAGGGGACACGGGTTCGAGCCCTGGTCCGGGAAGATCCCACATGCTGTGGAGCAACTAAGCCCGTGCACCACAACTACTGAGCCTGCGCTCTAGAACCCGCGAGCCACAACTGCTGAAGCCCACGCGCTTAGAGCCTGTACTCTGCAACAAGAGAAGCCACCGCAATGAGAAGCCCCCACTCGCCGCAACTAGAGAAAGCCGCCGTGCAGCAATGCAGACCCAACACAGCCAGAAATTAATTAATTAATTAATTAATTAATTAAGGAAAAAAAAAAAGGCACCACCTGGGGGCTGGCAGACTGATGCACCAAGTCTTACATCACGTCTACTTAGTATCCTGCATGTCAGGGCCATGCTGGACCTGGGGCTGCCCAGACAGAGTGGGGCCTGCATCACCCTTCCCAGGAGGGAGGGTGGAGGGAAACCCTGCATGACCTCTGAGGCCCTAAGAACCCTTGACTAAGGCTGAGCTCAATTTGAAACACTGGGTGACCAGAGCAGACATTTCATTCCTCTATCAATGAGAATCCAGCACTGGAGGAGCAGAAAACAATGGTCTCGCTCAACCTTGACGCTAATCCTGACATGGACCCTAACCCTAAACTCTGATCCTGACCCTAAGCCCTGACCTAACCTTAGCCTAACCCGTACCCTAAACCTGTACCTTACCCTAACCCATGCTCTACCCGTAGCCTACCTGTACCCCAATTCTAACCCATACCCTAACACCCACTCTAACACAGAACCCTAACACCCACTCTAACACAGAACCCTAACACCCTGAGACCAAAACCATAAACCTTAACCAATAAGCAAAACTATAACCATAACCAAACCATAAAATAGATTCATTAACCATACCCATAAATAACTCATTAACCAGAAAACTTAAACCATAACAGCAACCATAAACCATCCACAGCCCCAACCCTCACACCAGCCCCAGCCCTAATGCTAACCCTCCAAACCACTTACACCAAGCCAAGTCTAGTCAGATTATACAAATACATCTTGGAAAAGAAAACTGGGGAATTCTCTGGTGGCCCAGTGGTTAGGACTCTGTGCTTTCACTGCCAAGGGCTCGGGTTCGATCCCTGACTGGGGAACTAAGATCTCACAAGCCACGGGATGGGGCCAAAATAAATAAATAATTAAAATGAAATAAAACCACTATTTTAAAAAAGATTTTAAAAAGAAAGGAAAAAAACCGAGAAAACTACCCCAGTATAACTTATAAATATGAATGTAAAAATCTATCACAAAATAATAGCAACATGCAACCAACAGAACTTTAAATGGATAATGCCATAAGCAAGTATCTCTACACCAGAAATTTCAGGTTGCTCAACATGTCAAAAGTAAGCAATGTATTCAACCACAATAATGGTGTGAAGTAAAAACACATAATCATATCAATGAATGCAAAACATCTACAATGAAAATCCAGTGTTATTTCATGAAAAACACTCAAGAAAGCAGGAATAAAAGGAAATTTGTTCACTATGGAAAAGAGTAGTACCAAAAGCCACAGCAAACATCATGCTCAATGTTAAAGACTGAAAGATTTACTCCTGAAATCAGGAACAAGGCCAGGAAGCTGGCCTTCATCACCGTTACTCAATAGTGTACTGGAAGTTCTACCCAGAATCTTGAGGAAAGAAAGAAAAGGCATCCATGGGTGAATGGAAAAATTAAAACCCTGTCTCTTCACAGAACATAGGTCACATCATCTTATATATAAAACTACCTATAATCAGCAAAGAAATTATTTGAGCTAATCAACTAATGAAGCAAAGTTACAGAACAAAATCTCAATTCATGAAAATCTACCTTATATGCATACGCTGGCAAAAAATAATCTGAAAAAGAATTTATGAGAACAGTTCCATTTTTAATAATGTCAACATCAATTTTTAGGAGTATATTTAATCAAGGTACAAGACTTGTTTTTATGTATGTAAAGTTATATGTTTGAAATTACTGGAGAGTCAATTACTTTTCAAAACATCATGTATGTCAACAGCATGCCAGAAAAGCAGAGAAAACATCAAACTTCCGTATAGAAGCCAAGCCTTACCCAGATCCAGTTCACCCAAAGTCCACATGTCATTTAGAGGCACTGTGGGAAGGTTATATTAGGAGCCGCTGTCCTCCGTGTTGTGGACGACCTGGATATGGTAGAAACAGTGGGATTTTTGAATTCCAATTTTCCACTTCATTCCACAAAAAAACTATTAGACCTAATAAATAAATTCAGTAAAGTTGCAAAATCAATACACAGAAATCAGTTGCATTTCTCAACACTAATAATGAACCATCAGAAAGAGAAAGAAAGCAACCCTATTTACAACTGCATCAAAAAGAACAAAATACCTGGGAATAAAGTCAACCAAG
The DNA here is from genome assembly GCF_949987535.1 of Balaenoptera acutorostrata. Taxonomy (NCBI): domain Eukaryota; kingdom Metazoa; phylum Chordata; class Mammalia; order Artiodactyla; family Balaenopteridae; genus Balaenoptera; species Balaenoptera acutorostrata. The sequence goes on from NC_080071.1 coordinate 96,203,384, forward strand.
GAGGTGAAAGACCTGCACACTGAAAACTTGAAGACATTGAAAAACACACCAATAAATGGAAAGATATCCTGTTCTCATGGAATGGAACAATTAATATTGTTAAAACATCCATGCTACCCAAAGCAGTGGACACAGTGAATGCAATCCCTCCCAAAATTCCATGGTATTTTCCCCCAAAACAGAGCAAATCCTCCTAATATCTGTGGGGAACCACAAAGGACCCCAAATAGCCAAAGAAACCCTGAAAAAAGAGAACGGGCTGGAGGCAACTCCCTCCCTGACGTCACACTCTGCTGAGAAGCTACAGTCACCAAAACAGTGTGGAACTGGCTCAAAACGGGCACAGGGACCAGAGGAACAGGACAGAGAGACCAGAATTCAACCCACACGGACGGGCTCGGTGAATTTAGGACACAGGGACCAAGGACACACCAAGGAGCACGACACTCCCCACGATAAATGGTGCTGGGAAAACTGGACGCCCCATAACTCACGCTGGCTACCCTGCACACAAACCTGACCAAACACCCAGCTTTCCACGCCAAGCCCTCCCTCGCTCACACGAACACGGACCCCCTCAACGGCCAGCCGCCCCCAGGAAGCTTCTCCCCACTTTTCCTCACCGTCTCTTCACCTTTTCCTCAGGCACCACCTGGGTCCTCAGGAAACCTAGTTCCCCAGTCAGCGTGGACGCAGCCCCACTTTGTCCTGAAGCCGAAACCCCAGCGAGTCCTGAGGAGACGGGAGACCGAGCTCCTCTCAGCAGAGACGCTGAGCCGGGCGTCCTACCCGAAGGCCCCCGCCCCCGCGCCTGACGAGGCTCAACTCCTCTCAGCTGCCCTCACAATCCAGTTCGCAGGGAACGAGCATGCGCTGTGGGGCAGAGAGGCGAACTCGGCGCCACCCTGTGGTCAGTGCAGGAAGTGCAGGCCGCGCCTCCCTCACAGGTCCCTGGAGGCAGCGTGCCCTACTGACAGGACTGCTGAATCCAGGAAACTGGAAATTCAAACTAAAATGCAGTCTCTATCCCAAAAGTTTTCTAAAAGTAGTTAAGGAACAAGTAATTGGAAACCATTTGGAATGAAGTGAATGTAGATGCAAACTTTACAACTTATACCAAATTCACTCAAAGTTATTCAGAGGCAAATTTTATTTTAGTTTCTAATTCATTTTTGGCTGCGTTGGGTCTTCGTTGCTGCATATGGGCTTTCTCTAGTTGCGTCGAGCGGGGCTACTCTTCGTTGTGGTGCACAGGCTCCTCATTGCCGTGGCTTCTCATGTTGCGGAGCACGGGCTCTAGGCGCGCAGGCTTCAGTAGCTGTGCCGCGCAGGTTTGGTTGCTCTGCGGCGTGTGGGATCTTCCCGGACCAGGGCTCGAGCCCGTGTCCCCTGCATTGTCCCCACAGACAAATTTTAAATACAAAACTATTCAAGGGGCTTCCCTGGTGGCGCAGTGGTTGAGAATCTGCCTGCTAATGCAGGGGACACGGGTTCGAGCCCTGGTCCGGGAAGATCCCACATGCTGTGGAGCAACTAAGCCCGTGCACCACAACTACTGAGCCTGCGCTCTAGAACCCGCGAGCCACAACTGCTGAAGCCCACGCGCTTAGAGCCTGTACTCTGCAACAAGAGAAGCCACCGCAATGAGAAGCCCCCACTCGCCGCAACTAGAGAAAGCCTCCGTGCAGCAATGCAGACCCAACACAGCCAGAAATTAATTAATTAATTAATTAATTAAGGAAAAAAAAAAGGCAGCACCTGGGGGCTGGCAGACTGATGCACCAAGTCTTACATCACGTCTACTTAGTATCCTGCATGTCAGGGCCATGCTGGACCTGGGGCTGCCCAGACAGAGTGGGGCCTGCATCACCCTTCCCAGGAGGGAGGGTGGAGGGAAACCCTGCATGACCTCTGAGGCCCTAAGAACCCTTGACTAAGGCTGAGCTCAATTTGAAACACTGGGTGACCAGAGCAGACATTTCATTCCTCTATCAATGAGAATCCAGCACTGGAGGAGCAGAAAACAATGGCCTCGCTCAACCTTGACGCTAATCCTGACATGGACCCTAACCCTAAACTCTGATCCTGACCCTAAGCCCTGACCTAACCTTAGCCTAACCCGTACCCTAAACCTGTACCTTACCCTAACCCATGCTCTACCCGTAGCCTACCTGTACCCCAATTCTAACCCATACCCTAACACCCACTCTAACACAGAACCCTAACACCCACTCTAACACAGAACCCTAACACCCTGAGACCAAAACCATAAACCTTAACCAATAAGCAAAACTATAACCATAACCAAACCATAAAATAGATTCATTAACCATACCCATAAATAACTCATTAACCAGAAAACTTAAACCATAACAGCAACCATAAACCATCCACAGCCCCAACCCTCACACCAGCCCCAGCCCTAATGCTAACCCTCCAAACCACTTACACCAAGCCAAGTCTAGTCAGATTATACAAATACATCTTGGAAAAGAAAACTGGGGAATTCTCTGGTGGCCCAGTGGTTAGGACTCTGTGCTTTCACTGCCAAGGGCTCGGGTTCGATCCCTGACTGGGGAACTAAGATCCCACAAGCCACGGGATGGGGCCAAAATAAATAAATAATTAAAATGAAATAAAACCACTATTTTAAAAAAGATTTTAAAAAGAAAGGAAAAAAACCGAGAAAACTACCCCAGTATAACTTATAAATATGAATGTAAAAATCTATCACAAAATAATAGCAACATGCAACCAACAGAACTTTAAATGGATAATGCCATAAGCAAGTATCTCTACACCAGAAATTTCAGGTTGCTCAACATGTCAAAAGTAAGCAATGTATTCAACCACAATAATGGTGTGAAGTAAAAACACATAATCATATCAATGAATGCAAAACATCTACAATGAAAATCCAGTGTTATTTCATGAAAAACACTCAAGAAAGCAGGAATAAAAGGAAATTTGTTCACTATGGAAAAGAGTAGTACCAAAAGCCACAGCAAACATCATGCTCAATGTTAAAGACTGCAAGATTTACTCCTGAAATCAGGAACAAGGCCAGGAAGCTGGCCTTCATCACCGTTACTCAATAGTGTACTGGAAGTTCTACCCAGAATCTTGAGGAAAGAAAGAAAAGGCATCCATGGGTGAATGGAAAAATTAAAACCCTGTCTCTTCACAGAACATAGGTCACATCATCTTATATATAAAACTACCTATAATCAGCAAAGAAATTATTTGAGCTAATCAACTAATGAAGCAAAGTTACAGAACAAAATCTCAATTCATGAAAATCTACCTTATATGCATACGCTGGCAAAAAATAATCTGAAAAAGAATTTATGAGAACAGTTCCATTTTTAATAATGTCAACATCAATTTTTAGGAGTATATTTAATCAAGGTACAAGACTTGTTTTTATGTATGTAAAGTTATATGTTTGAAATTACTGGAGAGTCAATTACTTTTCAAAACATCAAGTATGTCAACAGCATGCCAGAAAAGCAGAGAAAACATCAAACTTCCGTATAGAAGCCAAGCCTTACCCAGATCCAGTTCACCCAAAGTCCACATGTCATTTAGAGGCACTGTGGGAAGGTTATATTAGGAGCCGCTGTCCTCCGTGTTGTGGACGACCTGGATATGGTAGAAACAGTGGGATTTTTGAATTCCAATTTTCCACTTCATTCCACAAAAAAACTATTAGACCTAATAAATAAATTCAGTAAAGTTGCAAAATCAATACACAGAAATCAGTTGCATTTCTCAACACTAATAATGAACCATCAGAAAGAGAAAGAAAGCAACCCTATTTACAACTGCATCAAAAAGAACAAAATACCTGGGAATAAAGTCAACCAAGGAGGTGAAAGACCTGCACACTGAAAACTTGAAGACATTGAAAAACACACCAATAAATGGAAAGATATCCTGTTCTCATGGAATGGAACAATTAATATTGTTAAAACATCCATGCTACCCAAAGCAGTGGACACAGTGAATGCAATCCCTCCCAAAATTCCATGGTATTTTCCCCCAAAACAGAGCAAATCCTCCTAATATCTGTGGGGAACCACAAAGGACCCCAAATAGCCAAAGAAACCCTGAAAAAAGAGAACGGGCTGGAGGCAACTCCCTCCCTGACGTCACACTCTGCTGAGAAGCTACAGTCACCAAAACAGTGTGGAACTGGCTCAAAACGGGCACAGGGACCAGAGGAACAGGACAGAGAGACCAGAATTCAACCCACACGGACGGGCTCGGTGAATTTAGGACACAGGGACCAAGGACACACCAAGGAGCACGACACTCCCCACGATAAATGGTGCTGGGAAAACTGGACGCCCCATAACTCACGCTGGCTACCCTGCACACAAACCTGACCAAACACCCAGCTTTCCACGCCAAGCCCTCCCTCGCTCACACGAAGACGGACCCCCTCAACGGTCAGCCGCCCCCAGGAAGCTTCTCCCCACTTTTCCTCACCGTCTCTTCACCTTTTCCTCAGGCACCACCTGGGTCCTCAGGAAACCTAGTTCCCCAGTCAGCGTGGACGCAGCCCCACTTTGTCCTGAAGCCGAAACCCCAGCGAGTCCTGAGGAGACGGGAGACCGAGCTCCTCTCAGCAGAGACGCTGAGCCGGGCGTCCTACCCGAAGGCCCCCGCCCCCGCGCCTGACGAGGCTCAACTCCTCTCAGCTGCCCTCACAATCCAGTTCGCAGGGAACGAGCATGCGCTGTGGGTCAGAGAGGCGAACTCGGCGCCACCCTGTGGTCAGTGCAGGAAGTGCAGGCCGCGCCTCCCTCACAGGTCCCTGGAGGCAGGGTGCCCTACTGACAGGACTGCTGAATCCATGAAACTGGAAATTCAAACTAAAATGCAGTCTCTATCCCAAAAGTTTTCTAAAAGTAGTTAAGGAACAAGTAATTGGAAACCATTTGGAATGAAGTGAATGTAGATGCAAACTTTACAACTTATACCAAATTCACTCAAAGTTATTCAGAGGCAAATTTTATTTTAGTTTCTAATTCATTTTTGGCTGCGTTGGGTCTTCGTTGCTGCATATGGGCTTTCTCTAGTTGCGTCGAGCGGGGCTACTCTTCGTTGTGGTGCACAGGCTCCTCATTGCCGCGGCTTCTCATGTTGCGGAGCACGGGCTCTAGGCGCGCAGGCTTCAGTAGCTGTGCCGCGCAGGTTTGGTTGCTCTGCGGCGTGTGGGATCTTCCCGGACCAGGGCTCGAGCCCGTGTCCCCTGCATTGTCCCCACAGACAAATTTTAAATACAAAACTATTCAAGGGGCTTCCCTGGTGGCGCAGTGGTTGAGAATCTGCCTGCTAATGCAGGGGACACGGGTTCGAGCCCTGGTCCGGGAAGATCCCACATGCTGTGGAGCAACTAAGCCCGTGCACCACAACTACTGAGCCTGCGCTCTAGAACCCGCGAGCCACAACTGCTGAAGCCCACGCGCTTAGAGCCTGTACTCTGCAACAAGAGAAGCCACCGCAATGAGAAGCCCCCACTCGCCGCAACTAGAGAAAGCCTCCGTGCAGCAATGCAGACCCAACACAGCCAGAAATTAATTAATTAATTAATTAATTAATTAAGGAAAAAAAAAAAGGCACCACCTGGGGGCTGGCAGACTGATGCACCAAGTCTTACATCACGTCTACTTAGTATCCTGCATGTCAGGGCCATGCTGGACCTGGGGCTGCCCAGACAGAGTGGGGCCTGCATCACCCTTCCCAGGAGGGAGGGTGGAGGGAAACCCTGCATGACCTCTGAGGCCCTAAGAACCCTTGACTAAGGCTGAGCTCAATTTGAAACACTGGGTGACCAGAGCAGACATTTCATTCCTCTATCAATGAGAATCCAGCACTGGAGGAGCAGAAAACAATGGCCTCGCTCAACCTTGACGCTAATCCTGACATGGACCCTAACCCTAAACTCTGATCCTGACCCTAAGCCCTGACCTAACCTTAGCCTAACCCGTACCCTAAACCTGTACCTTACCCTAACCCATGCTCTACCCGTAGCCTACCTGTACCCCAATTCTAACCCATACCCTAACACCCACTCTAACACAGAACCCTAACACCCACTCTAACACAGAACCCTAACACCCTGAGACCAAAACCATAAACCTTAACCAATAAGCAAAACTATAACCATAACCAAACCATAAAATAGATTCATTAACCATACCCATAAATAACTCATTAACCAGAAAACTTAAACCATAACAGCAACCATAAACCATCCACAGCCCCAACCCTCACACCAGCCCCAGCCCTAATGCTAACCCTCCAAACCACTTACACCAAGCCAAGTCTAGTCAGATTATACAAATACATCTTGGAAAAGAAAACTGGGGAATTCTCTGGTGGCCCAGTGGTTAGGACTCTGTGCTTTCACTGCCAAGGGCTCGGGTTCGATCCCTGACTGGGGAACTAAGATCTCACAAGCCACGGGATGGGGCCAAAATAAATAAATAATTAAAATGAAATAAAACCACTATTTTAAAAAAGATTTTAAAAATAAAGGAAAAAAACCGAGAAAACTACCCCAGTATAACTTATAAATATGAATGTAAAAATCTATCACAAAATAATAGCAACATGCAACCAACAGAACTTTAAATGGATAATGCCATAAGCAAGTATCTCTACACCAGAAATTTCAGGTTGCTCAACATGTCAAAAGTAAGCAATGTATTCAACCACAATAATGGTGTGAAGTAAAAACACATAATCATATCAATGAACGCAAAACATCTACAATGAAAATCCAGTGTTATTTCATGAAAAACACTCAAGAAAGCAGGAATAAAAGGAAATTTGTTCACTATGGAAAAGAGTAGTACCAAAAGCCACAGCAAACATCATGCTCAATGTTAAAGACTGAAAGATTTACTCCTGAAATCAGGAACAAGGCCAGGAAGCTGGCCTTCATCACCGTTACTCAATAGTGTACTGGAAGTTCTACCCAGAATCTTGAGGAAAGAAAGAAAAGGCATCCATGGGTGAATGGAAAAATTAAAACCCTGTCTCTTCACAGAACATAGGTCACATCATCTTATATATAAAACTACCTATAATCAGCAAAGAAATTATTTGAGCTAATCAACTAATGAAGCAAAGTTACAGAACAAAATCTCAATTCATGAAAATCTACCTTATATGCATACGCTGGCAAAAAATAATCTGAAAAAGAATTTATGAGAACAATTCCATTTTTAATAATGTCAACATCAATTTTTAGGAGTATATTTAATCAAGGTACAAGACTTGTTTTTATGTATGTAAAGTTATATGTTTGAAATTACTGGAGAGTCAATTACTTTTCAAAACATCATGTATGTCAACAGCATGCCAGAAAAGCAGAGAAAACATCAAACTTCCGTATAGAAGCCAAGCCTTACCCAGATCCAGTTCACCCAAAGTCCACACGTCATTTAGAGGCACTGTGGGAAGGTTATATTAGGAGCCGCTGTCCTCCGTGTTGTGGACGACCTGGATATGGTAGAAACAGTGGGATTTTTGAATTCCAATTTTCCACTTCATTCCACAAAAAAACTATTAGACCTAATAAATAAATTCAGTAAAGTTGCAAAATCAATACACAGAAATCAGTTGCATTTCTCAACACTAATAATGAACCATCAGAAAGAGAAAGAAAGCAACCCTATTTACAACTGCATCAAAAAGAACAAAATACCTGGGAATAAAGTCAACCAAGGAGGTGAAAGACCTGCACACTGAAAACTTGAAGACATTGAAAAACACACCAATAAATGGAAAGATATCCTGTTCTCATGGAATGGAACAATTAATATTGTTAAAACATCCATGCTACCCAAAGCAGTGGACACAGTGAATGCAATCCCTCCCAAAATTCCATGGTATTTTCCCCCAAAACAGAGCAAATCCTCCTAATATCTGTGGGGAACCACAAAGGACCCCAAATAGCCAAAGAAACCCTGAAAAAAGAGAACGGGCTGGAGGCAACTCCCTCCCTGACGTCACACTCTGCTGAGAAGCTACAGTCACCAAAACAGTGTGGAACTGGCTCAAAACGGGCACAGGGACCAGAGGAACAGGACAGAGAGACCAGAATTCAACCCACACGGACGGGCTCGGTGAATTTAGGACACAGGGACCAAGGACACACCAAGGAGCACGACACTCCCCACGATAAATGGTGCTGGGAAAACTGGACGCCCCATAACTCACGCTGGCTACCCTGCACACAAACCTGACCAAACACCCAGCTTTCCACACCAAGCCCTCCCTCGCTCACACGAAGACGGACCCCCTCAACGGTCAGCCGCCCCCAGGAAGCTTCTCCCCACTTTTCCTCACCGTCTCTTCACCTTTTCCTCAGGCACCACCTGGGTCCTCAGGAAACCTAGTTCCCCAGTCAGCGTGGACGCAGCCCCACTTTGTCCTGAAGCCGAAACCCCAGCGAGTCCTGAGGAGACGGGAGACCGAGCTCCTCTCAGCAGAGACGCTGAGCCGGGCGTCCTACCCGAAGGCCCCCGCCCCCGCGCCTGACGACGCTCAACTCCTCTCAGCTGCCCTCACAATCCAGTTCGCAGGGAACGAGCATGCGCTGTGGGGCAGAGAGGCGAACTCGGCGCCACCCTGTGGTCAGTGCAGGAAGTGCAGGCTGCGCCTCCCTCACAGGTCCCTGCAGGCAGGGTGCCCTACTGACAGGACTGCTGAATCCATTAAACTGGAAATTCAAACTAAAATGCAGTCTCTATCCCAAAAGTTTTCTAAAAGTAGTTAAGGAACAAGTAATTGGAAACCATTTGGAATGAAGTGAATGTAGATGCAAACTTTACAACTTATACCAAATTCACTCAAAGTTATTCAGAGGCAAATTTTATTTTAGTTTCTAATTCATTTTTGGCTGCGTTGGGTCTTCGTTGCTGCATATGGGTTTTCTCTAGTTGCGTCGAGCGGGGCTACTCTTCGTTGTGGTGCACAGGCTCCTCATTGCCGTGGCTTCTCATGTTGCGGAGCACGGGCTCTAGGCGCGCAGGCTTCAGCAGCTGTGCCGCGCAGGTTTGGTTGCTCTGCGGCGTGTGGGATCTTCCCGGACCAGGGCTCGAGCCCGTGTCCCCTGCATTGTCCCCACAGACAAATTTTAAATACAAAACTATTCAAGGGGCTTCCCTGGTGGCGCAGTGGTTGAGAATCTGCCTGCTAATGCAGGGGACACGGGTTCGAGCCCTGGTCCGGGAAGATCCCACATGCTGTGGAGCAACTAAGCCCGTGCACCACAACTACTGAGCCTGCGCTCTAGAACCCGCGAGCCACAACTGCTGAAGCCCACGCGCTTAGAGCCTGTACTCTGCAACAAGAGAAGCCACCGCAATGAGAAGCCCCCACTCGCCGCAACTAGAGAAAGCCTCCGTGCAGCAATGCAGACCCAACACAGCCAGAAATTAATTAATTAATTAATTAATTAATTAAGGAAAAAAAAAAGGCAGCACCTGGGGGCTGGCAGACTGATGCACCAAGTCTTACATCACGTCTACTTAGTATCCTGCATGTCAGGGCCATGCTGGACCTGGGGCTGCCCAGACAGAGTGGGGCCTGCATCACCCTTCCCAGGAGGGAGGGTGGAGGGAAACCCTGCATGACCTCTGAGGCCCTAAGAACCCTTGACTAAGGCTGAGCTCAATTTGAAACACTGGGTGACCAGAGCAGACATTTCATTCCTCTATCAATGAGAATCCAGCACTGGAGGAGCAGAAAACAATGGCCTCGCTCAACCTTGACGCTAATCCTGACATGGACCCTAACCCTAAACTCTGATCCTGACCCTAAGCCCTGACCTAACCTTAGCCTAACCCGTACCCTAAACCTGTACCTTACCCTAACCCATGCTCTACCCGTATCCTACCTGTACCCCAATTCTAACCCATACCCTAACACCCACTCTAACACAGAACCCTAACACCCACTCTAACACAGAACCCTAACACCCTGAGACCAAAACCATAAACCTTAACCAATAAGCAAAACCATAACCATAACCAAACCATAAAATAGATTCATTAACCATACCCATAAATAACTCATTAACCAGAAAACTTAAACCATAACAGCAACCATAAACCATACACAGCCCCAACCCTCACACCAGCCCCAGCCCTAATGCTAACCCTCCAAACCACTTACACCAAGCCAAGTCTAGTCAGATTATACAAATACATCTTGGAAAAGAAAACTGGGGAATTCTCTGGTGGCCCAGTGGTTAGGACTCTGTGCTTTCACTGCCAAGGGCTCGGGTTCGATCCCTGACTGGGGAACTAAGATCCCACAAGCCACGGGATGGGGCCAAAATACATAAATAATTAAAATGAAATAAAACCACTATATTAAAAAAGATTTTAAAAATAAAGGAAAAAAACCGAGAAAACTACCCCAGTATAACTTATAAATATGAATGTAAAAATCTATCACAAAATAATAGCAACATGCAACCAACAGAACTTTAAATGGATAATGCCATAAGCAAGTATCTCTACACCAGAAATTTCAGGTTGCTCAACATGTCAAAAGTAAGCAATGTATTCAACCACAATAATGGTGTGAAGTAAAAACACATAATCATATCAATGAACGCAAAACATCTACAATGAAAATCCAGTGTTATTTCATGAAAAACACTCAAGAAAGCAGGAATAAAAGGAAATTTGTTCACTATGGAAAAGAGTAGTACCAAAAGCCACAGCAAACATCATGCTCAATGTTAAAGACTGCAAGATTTACTCCTGAAATCAGGAACAAGGCCAGGAAGCTGGCCTTCATCACCGTTACTCAATAGTGTACTGGAAGTTCTACCCAGAATCTTGAGGAAAGAAAGAAAAGGCATCCATGGGTGAATGGAAAAATTAAAACCCTGTCTCTTCACAGAACATAGGTCACATCATCTTATATATAAAACTACCTATAATCAGCAAAGAAATTATTTGAGCTAATCAACTAATGAAGCAAAGTTACAGAACAAAATCTCAATTCATGAAAATCTACCTTATATGCATACGCTGGCAAAAAATAATCTGAAAAAGAATTTATGAGAACAATTCCATTTTTAATAATGTCAACATCAATTTTTAGGAGTATATTTAATCAAGGTACAAGACTTGTTTTTATGTATGTAAAGTTATATGTTTGAAATTACTGGAGAGTCAATTACTTTTCAAAACATCATGTATGTCAACAGCATGCCAGAAAAGCAGAGAAAACATCAAACTTCCGTATAGAAGCCAAGCCTTACCCAGATCCAGTTCACCCAAAGTCCACATGTCATTTAGAGGCACTGTGGGAAGGTTATATTAGGAGCCGCTGTCCTCCGTGTTGTGGACGACCTGGATATGGTAGAAACAGTGGGATTTTTGAATTCCAATTTTCCACTTCATTCCACAAAAAAACTATTAGACCTAATAAATAAATTCAGTAAAGTTGCAAAATCAATACACAGAAATCAGTTGCATTTCTCAACACTAATAATGAACCATCAGAAAGAGAAAGAAAGCAACCCTATTTACAACTGCATCAAAAAGAACAAAATACCTGGGAATAAAGTCAACCAAGGAGGTGAAAGACCTGCACACTGAAAACTTGAAGACATTGAAAAACACACCAATAAATGGAAAGATATCCTGTTCTCATGGAATGGAACAATTAATATTGTTAAAACATCCATGCTACCCAAAGCAGTGGACACAGTGAATGCAATCCCTCCCAAAATTCCATGGTATTTTCCCCCAAAACAGAGCAAATCCTCCTAATATCTGTGGGGAACCACAAAGGACCCCAAATAGCCAAAGAAACCCTGAAAAAAGAGAACGGGCTGGAGGCAACTCCCTCCCTGACGTCACACTCTGCTGAGAAGCTACAGTCACCAAAACAGTGTGGAACTGGCTCAAAACGGGCACAGGGACCAGAGGAACAGGACAGAGAGACCAGAATTCAACCCACACGGACGGGCTCGGTGAATTTAGGACACAGGGACCAAGGACACACCAAGGAGCACGACACTCCCCACGATAAATGGTGCTGGGAAAACTGGACGCCCCATAACTCACGCTGGCTACCCTGCACACAAACCTGACCAAACACCCAGCTTTCCACGCCAAGCCCTCCCTCGCTCACACGAAGACGGACCCCCTCAACGGTCAGCCGCCCCCAGGAAGCTTCTCCCCACTTTTCCTCACCGTCTCTTCACCTTTTCCTCAGGCACCACCTGGGTCCTCAGGAAACCTAGTTCCCCAGTCAGCGTGGACGCAGCCCCACTTTGTCCTGAAGCCGAAACCCCAGCGAGTCCTGAGGAGACGGGAGACCGAGCTCCTCTCAGCAGAGACGCTGAGCCGGGCGTCCTACCCGAAGGCCCCCGCCCCCGCGCCTGACGAGGCTCAACTCCTCTCAGCTGCCCTCACAATCCAGTTCGCAGGGAACGAGCATGCGCTGTGGGTCAGAGAGGCGAACTGGGCGCCACCCTGTGGTCAGTGCAGGAAGTGCAGGCCGCGCCTCCCTCACAGGTCCCTGGAGGCAGGGTGCCCTACTGACAGGACTGCTGAATCCATGAAACTGGAAATTCAAACTAAAATGCAGTCTCTATCCCAAAAGTTTTCTAAAAGTAGTTAAGGAACAAGTAATTGGAAACCATTTGGAATGAAGTGAATGTAGATGCAAACTTTACAACTTATACCAAATTCACTCAAAGTTATTCAGAGGCAAATTTTATTTTAGTTTCTAATTCATTTTTGGCTGCGTTGGGTCTTCGTTGCTGCATATGGGCTTTCTCTAGTTGCGTCGAGCGGGGCTACTCTTCGTTGTGGTGCACAGGCTCCTCATTGCCGCGGCTTCTCATGTTGCGGAGCACGGGCTCTAGGCGCGCAGGCTTCAGTAGCTGTGCCGCGCAGGTTTGGTTGCTCTGCGGCGTGTGGGATCTTCCCGGACCAGGGCTCGAGCCCGTGTCCCCTGCATTGTCCCCACAGACAAATTTTAAATACAAAACTATTCAAGGGGCTTCCCTGGTGGCGCAGTGGTTGAGAATCTGCCTGCTAATGCAGGGGACACGGGTTCGAGCCCTGGTCCGGGAAGATCCCACATGCTGTGGAGCAACTAAGCCCGTGCACCACAACTACTGAGCCTGCGCTCTAGAACCCGCGAGCCACAACTGCTGAAGCCCACGCGCTTAGAGCCTGTACTCTGCAACAAGAGAAGCCACCGCAATGAGAAGCCCCCACTCGCCGCAACTAGAGAAAGCCTCCGTGCAGCAATGCAGACCCAACACAGCCAGAAATTAATTAATTAATTAATTAATTAATTAAGGAAAAAAAAAAAGGCACCACCTGGGGGCTGGCAGACTGATGCACCAAGTCTTACATCACGTCTACTTAGTATCCTGCATGTCAGGGCCATGCTGGACCTGGGGCTGCCCAGACAGAGTGGGGCCTGCATCACCCTTCCCAGGAGGGAGGGTGGAGGGAAACCCTGCATGACCTCTGAGGCCCTAAGAACCCTTGACTAAGGCTGAGCTCAATTTGAAACACTGGGTGACCAGAGCAGACATTTCATTCCTCTATCAATGAGAATCCAGCACTGGAGGAGCAGAAAACAATGGCCTCGCTCAACCTTGACGCTAATCCTGACATGGACCCTAACCCTAAACTCTGATCCTGACCCTAAGCCCTGACCTAACCTTAGCCTAACCCGTACCCTAAACCTGTACCTTACCCTAACCCATGCTCTACCCGTAGCCTACCTGTACCCCAATTCTAACCCATACCCTAACACCCACTCTAACACAGAACCCTAACACCCACTCTAACACAGAACCCTAACACCCTGAGACCAAAACCATAAACCTTAACCAATAAGCAAAACTATAACCATAACCAAACCATAAAATAGATTCATTAACCATACCCATAAATAACTCATTAACCAGAAAACTTAAACCATAACAGCAACCATAAACCATCCACAGCCCCAACCCTCACACCAGCCCCAGCCCTAATGCTAACCCTCCAAACCACTTACACCAAGCCAAGTCTAGTCAGATTATACAAATACATCTTGGAAAAGAAAACTGGGGAATTCTCTGGTGGCCCAGTGGTTAGGACTCTGTGCTTTCACTGCCAAGGGCTCGGGTTCGATCCCTGACTGGGGAACTAAGATCTCACAAGCCACGGGATGGGGCCAAAATAAATAAATAATTAAAATGAAATAAAACCACTATTTTAAAAAAGATTTTAAAAATAAAGGAAAAAAACCGAGAAAACTACCCCAGTATAACTTATAAATATGAATGTAAAAATCTATCACAAAATAATAGCAACATGCAACCAACAGAACTTTAAATGGATAATGCCATAAGCAAGTATCTCTACACCAGAAATTTCAGGTTGCTCAACATGTCAAAAGTAAGCAATGTATTCAACCACAATAATGGTGTGAAGTAAAAACACATAATCATATCAATGAACGCAAAACATCTACAATGAAAATCCAGTGTTATTTCATGAAAAACACTCAAGAAAGCAGGAATAAAAGGAAATTTGTTCACTATGGAAAAGAGTAGTACCAAAAGCCACAGCAAACATCATGCTCAATGTTAAAGACTGAAAGATTTACTCCTGAAATCAGGAACAAGGCCAGGAAGCTGGCCTTCATCACCGTTACTCAATAGTGTACTGGAAGTTCTACCCAGAATCTTGAGGAAAGAAAGAAAAGGCATCCATGGGTGAATGGAAAAATTAAAACCCTGTCTCTTCACAGAACATAGGTCACATCATCTTATATATAAAACTACCTATAATCAGCAAAGAAATTATTTGAGCTAATCAACTAATGAAGCAAAGTTACAGAACAAAATCTCAATTCATGAAAATCTACCTTATATGCATACGCTGGCAAAAAATAATCTGAAAAAGAATTTATGAGAACAATTCCATTTTTAATAATGTCAACATCAATTTTTAGGAGTATATTTAATCAAGGTACAAGACTTGTTTTTATGTATGTAAAGTTATATGTTTGAAATTACTGGAGAGTCAATTACTTTTCAAAACATCAAGTATGTCAACAGCATGCCAGAAAAGCAGAGAAAACATCAAACTTCCGTATAGAAGCCAAGCCTTACCCAGATCCAGTTCACCCAAAGTCCACACGTCATTTAGAGGCACTGTGGGAAGGTTATATTAGGAGCCGCTGTCCTCCGTGTTGTGGACGACCTGGATATGGTAGAAACAGTGGGATTTTTGAATTCCAATTTTCCACTTCATTCCACAAAAAAACTATTAGACCTAATAAATAAATTCAGTAAAGTTGCAAAATCAATACACAGAAATCAGTTGCATTTCTCAACACTAATAATGAACCATCAGAAAGAGAAAGAAAGCAACCCTATTTACAACTGCATCAAAAAGAACAAAATACCTGGGAATAAAGTCAACCAAGGAGGTGAAAGACCTGCACACTGAAAACTTGAAGACATTGATGAAGACATTGAAAAACACACCAATAAATGGAAAGATATCCTGTTCTCATGGAATGGAACAATTAATATTGTTAAAACATCCATGCTACCCAAAGCAGTGGACACAGTGAATGCAATCCCTCCCAAAATTCCATGGTATTTTCCCCCAAAACAGAGCAAATCCTCCTAATATCTGTGGGGAACCACAAAGGACCCCAAATAGCCAAAGAAACCCTGAAAAAAGAGAACGGGCTGGAGGCAACTCCCTCCCTGACGTCACACTCTGCTGAGAAGCTACAGTCACCAAAACAGTGTGGAACTGGCTCAAAACGGGCACAGGGACCAGAGGAACAGGACAGAGAGACCAGAATTCAACCCACACGGACGGGCTCGGTGAATTTAGGACACAGGGACCAAGGACACACCAAGGAGCACGACACTCCCCACGATAAATGGTGCTGGGAAAACTGGACGCCCCATAACTCACGCTGGCTACCCTGCACACAAACCTGACCAAACACCCAGCTTTCCACACCAAGCCCTCCCTCGCTCACACGAAGACGGACCCCCTCAACGGTCAGCCGCCCCCAGGAAGCTTCTCCCCACTTTTCCTCACCGTCTCTTCACCTTTTCCTCAGGCACCACCTGGGTCCTCAGGAAACCTAGTTCCCCAGTCAGCGTGGACGCAGCCCCACTTTGTCCTGAAGCCGAAACCCCAGCGAGTCCTGAGGAGACGGGAGACCGAGCTCCTCTCAGCAGAGACGCTGAGCCGGGCGTCCTACCCGAAGGCCCCCGCCCCCGCGCCTGACGAGGCTCAACTCCTCTCAGCTGCCCTCACAATCCAGTTCGCAGGGAACGAGCATGCGCTGTGGGGCAGAGAGGCGAACTCGGCGCCACCCTGTGGTCAGTGCAGGAAGTGCAGGCCGCGCCTCCCTCACAGGTCCCTGGAGGCAGCGTGCCCTACTGACAGGACTGCTGCATCCATGAAACTGGAAATTCAAACTAAAATGGAGTCTCTATCCCAAAAGTTTTCTAAAAGTAGTTAAGGAACAATTAATTGGAAACCATTTGGAATGAAGTGAATGTAGATGCAAACTTTACAACTTATACCAAATTCACTCAAAGTTATTCAGAGGCAAATTTTATTTTAGTTTCTAATTCATTTTTGGCTGCGTTGGGTCTTCGTTGCTGCATATGGGTTTTCTCTAGTTGCGTCGAGCGGGGCTACTCTTCGTTGTGGTGCACAGGCTCCTCATTGCCGTGGCTTCTCATGTTGCGGAGCACGGGCTCTAGGCGCGCAGGCTTCAGCAGCTGTGCCGCGCAGGTTTGGTTGCTCTGCGGCGTGTGGGATCTTCCCGGACCAGGGCTCGAGCCCGTGTCCCCTGCATTGTCCCCACAGACAAATTTTAAATACAAAACTATTCAAGGGGCTTCCCTGGTGGCGCAGTGGTTGAGAATCTGCCTGCTAATGCAGGGGACACGGGTTCGAGCCCTGGTCCGGGAAGATCCCACATGCTGTGGAGCAACTAAGCCCGTGCACCACAACTACTGAGCCTGCGCTCTAGAACCCGCGAGCCACAACTGCTGAAGCCCACGCGCTTAGAGCCTGTACTCTGCAACAAGAGAAGCCACCGCAATGAGAAGCCCCCACTCGCCGCAACTAGAGAAAGCCTCCGTGCAGCAATGCAGACCCAACACAGCCAGAAATTAATTAATTAATTAATTAATTAATTAAGGAAAAAAAAAAGGCAGCACCTGGGGGCTGGCAGACTGATGCACCAAGTCTTACATCACGTCTACTTAGTATCCTGCATGTCAGGGCCATGCTGGACCTGGGGCTGCCCAGACAGAGTGGGGCCTGCATCACCCTTCCCAGGAGGGAGGGTGGAGGGAAACCCTGCATGACTTCTGAGGCCCTAAGAACCCTTGACTAAGGCTGAGCTCAATTTGAAACACTGGGTGACCAGAGCAGACATTTCATTCCTCTATCAATGAGAATCCAGCACTGGAGGAGCAGAAAACAATGGCCTCGCTCAACCTTGACGCTAATCCTGACATGGACCCTAACCCTAAACTCTGATCCTGACCCTAAGCCCTGACCTAACCTTAGCCTAACCCGTACCCTAAACCTGTACCTTACCCTAACCCATGCTCTACCCGTATCCTACCTGTACCCCAATTCTAACCCATACCCTAACACCCACTCTAACACAGAACCCTAACACCCACTCTAACACAGAACCCTAACACCCTGAGACCAAAACCATAAACCTTAACCAATAAGCAAAACCATAACCATAACCAAACCATAAAATAGATTCATTAACCATACCCATAAATAACTCATTAACCAGAAAACTTAAACCATAACAGCAACCATAAACCATCCACAGCCCCAACCCTCACACCAGCCCCAGCCCTAATGCTAACCCTCCAAACCACTTACACCAAGCCAAGTCTAGTCAGATTATACAAATACATCTTGGAAAAGAAAACTGGGGAATTCTCTGGTGGCCCAGTGGTTAGGACTCTGTGCTTTCACTGCCAAGGGCTCGGGTTCGATCCCTGACTGGGGAACTAAGATCCCACAAGCCACGGGATGGGGCCAAAATACATAAATAATTAAAATGAAATAAAACCACTATATTAAAAAAGATTTTAAAAATAAAGGAAAAAAACCGAGAAAACTACCCCAGTATAACTTATAAATATGAATGTAAAAATCTATCACAAAATAATAGCAACATGCAACCAACAGAACTTTAAATGGATAATGCCATAAGCAAGTATCTCTACACCAGAAATTTCAGGTTGCTCAACATGTCAAAAGTAAGCAATGTATTCAACCACAATAATGGTGTGAAGTAAAAACACATAATCATATCAATGAACGCAAAACATCTACAATGAAAATCCAGTGTTATTTCATGAAAAACACTCAAGAAAGCAGGAATAAAAGGAAATTTGTTCACTATGGAAAAGAGTAGTACCAAAAGCCACAGCAAACATCATGCTCAATGTTAAAGACTGCAAGATTTACTCCTGAAATCAGGAACAAGGCCAGGAAGCTGGCCTTCATCACCGTTACTCAATAGTGTACTGGAAGTTCTACCCAGAATCTTGAGGAAAGAAAGAAAAGGCATCCATGGGTGAATGGAAAAATTAAAACCCTGTCTCTTCACAGAACATAGGTCACATCATCTTATATATAAAACTACCTATAATCAGCAAAGAAATTATTTGAGCTAATCAACTAATGAAGCAAAGTTACAGAACAAAATCTCAATTCATGAAAATCTACCTTATATGCATACGCTGGCAAAAAATAATCTGAAAAAGAATTTATGAGAACAATTCCATTTTTAATAATGTCAACATCAATTTTTAGGATTATATTTAATCAAGGTACAAGACTTGTTTTTATGTATGTAAAGTTATATGTTTGAAATTACTGGAGAGTCAATTCCTTTTCAAAACATCATGTATGTCAACAGCATGCCAGAAAAGCAGAGAAAACATCAAACTTCCGTATAGAAGCCAAGCCTTACCCAGATCCAGTTCACCCAAAGTCCACATGTCATTTAGAGGCACTGTGGGAAGGTTATATTAGGAGCCGCTGTCCTCCGTGTTGTGGACGACCTGGATATGGTAGAAACAGTGGGATTTTTGAATTCCAATTTTCCACTTCATTCCACAAAAAAACTATTAGACCTAATAAATAAATTCAGTAAAGTTGCAAAATCAATACACAGAAATCAGTTGCATTTCTCAACACTAATAATGAACCATCAGAAAGAGAAAGAAAGCAACCCTATTTACAACTGCATCAAAAAGAACAAAATACCTGGGAATAAAGTCAACCAAGGAGGTGAAAGACCTGCACACTGAAAACTTGAAGACATTGATGAAGACATTGAAAAACACACCAATAAATGGAAAGATATCCTGTTCTCATGGAATGGAACAATTAATATTGTTAAAACATCCATGCTACCCAAAGCAGTGGACACAGTGAATGCAATCCCTCCCAAAATTCCATGGTATTTTCCCCCAAAACAGAGCAAATCCTCCTAATATCTGTGGGGAACCACAAAGGACCCCAAATAGCCAAAGAAACCCTGAAAAAAGAGAACGGGCTGGAGGCAACTCCCTCCCTGACGTCACACTCTGCTGAGAAGCTACAGTCACCAAAACAGTGTGGAACTGGCTCAAAACGGGCACAGGGACCAGAGGAACAGGACAGAGAGACCAGAATTCAACCCACACGGACGGGCTCGGTGAATTTAGGACACAGGGACCAAGGACACACCAAGGAGCACGACACTCCCCACGATAAATGGTGCTGGGAAAACTGGACGCCCCATAACTCACGCTGGCTACCCTGCACACAAACCTGACCAAACACCCAGCTTTCCACGCCAAGCCCTCCCTCGCTCACACGAAGACGGACCCCCTCAACGGTCAGCCGCCCCCAGGAAGCTTCTCCCCACTTTTCCTCACCGTCTCTTCACCTTTTCCTCAGGCACCACCTGGGTCCTCAGGAAACCTAGTTCCCCAGTCAGCGTGGACGCAGCCCCACTTTGTCCTGAAGCCGAAACCCCAGCGAGTCCTGAGGAGACGGGAGACCGAGCTCCTCTCAGCAGAGACGCTGAGCCGGGCGTCCTACCCGAAGGCCCCCGCCCCCGCGCCTGACGAGGCTCAACTCCTCTCAGCTGCCCTCACAATCCAGTTCGCAGGGAACGAGCATGCGCTGTGGGGCAGAGAGGCGAACTCGGCGCCACCCTGTGGTCAGTGCAGGAAGTGCAGGCCGCGCCTCCCTCACAGGTCCCTGGAGGCAGCGTGCCCTACTGACAGGACTGCTGAATCCAGGAAACTGGAAATTCAAACTAAAATGCAGTCTCTATCCCAAAAGTTTTCTAAAAGTAGTTAAGGAACAAGTAATTGGAAACCATTTGGAATGAAGTGAATGTAGATGCAAACTTTACAACTTATACCAAATTCACTCAAAGTTATTCAGAGGCAAATTTTATTTTAGTTTCTAATTCATTTTTGGCTGCGTTGGGTCTTCGTTGCTGCATATGGGCTTTCTCTAGTTGCGTCGAGCGGGGCTACTCTTCGTTGTGGTGCACAGGCTCCTCATTGCCGTGGCTTCTCATGTTGCGGAGCACGGGCTCTAGGCGCGCAGGCTTCAGTAGCTGTGCTGCGCAGGTTTGGTTGCTCTGCGGCGTGTGGGATCTTCCCGGACCAGGGCTCGAGCCCGTGTCCCCTGCATTGTCCCCACAGACAAATTTTAAATACAAAACTATTCAAGGGGCTTCCCTGGTGGCGCAGTGGTTGAGAATCTGCCTGCTAATGCAGGGGACACGGGTTCGAGCCCTGGTCCGGGAAGATCCCACATGCTGTGGAGCAACTAAGCCCGTGCACCACAACTACTGAGCCTGCGCTCTAGAACCCGCGAGCCACAACTGCTGAAGCCCACGCGCTTAGAGCCTGTACTCTGCAACAAGAGAAGCCACCGCAATGAGAAGCCCCCACTCGCCGCAACTAGAGAAAGCCTCCGTGCAGCAATGCAGACCCAACACAGCCAGAAATTAATTAATTAATTAATTAATTAAGGAAAAAAAAAAGGCAGCACCTGGGGGCTGGCAGACTGATGCACCAAGTCTTACATCACGTCTACTTAGTATCCTGCATGTCAGGGCCATGCTGGACCTGGGGCTGCCCAGACAGAGTGGGGCCTGCATCACCCTTCCCAGGAGGGAGGGTGGAGGGAAACCCTGCATGACCTCTGAGGCCCTAAGAACCCTTGACTAAGGCTGAGCTCAATTTGAAACACTGGGTGACCAGAGCAGACATTTCATTCCTCTATCAATGAGAATCCAGCACTGGAGGAGCAGAAAACAATGGCCTCGCTCAACCTTGACGCTAATCCTGACATGGACCCTAACCCTAAACTCTGATCCTGACCCTAAGCCCTGACCTAACCTTAGCCTAACCCGTACCCTAAACCTGTACCTTACCCTAACCCATGCTCTACCCGTATCCTACCTGTACCCCAATTCTAACCCATACCCTAACACCCACTCTAACACAGAACCCTAACACCCACTCTAACACAGAACCCTAACACCCTGAGACCAAAACCATAAACCTTAACCAATAAGCAAAACCATAACCATAACCAAACCATAAAATAGATTCATTAACCATACCCATAAATAACTCATTAACCAGAAAACTTAAACCATAACAGCAACCATAAACCATCCACAGCCCCAACCCTCACACCAGCCCCAGCCCTAATGCTAACCCTCCAAACCACTTACACCAAGCCAAGTCTAGTCAGATTATACAAATACATCTTGGAAAAGAAAACTGGGGAATTCTCTGGTGGCCCAGTGGTTAGGACTCTGTGCTTTCACTGCCAAGGGCTCGGGTTCGATCCCTGACTGGGGAACTAAGATCCCACAAGCCACGGGATGGGGCCAAAATAAATAAATAATTAAAATGAAATAAAACCACTATTTTAAAAAAGATTTTAAAAATAAAGGAAAAAAACCGAGAAAACTACCCCAGTATAACTTATAAATATGAATGTAAAAATCTATCACAAAATAATAGCAACATGCAACCAACAGAACTTTAAATGGATAATGCCATAAGCAAGTATCTCTACACCAGAAATTTCAGGTTGCTCAACATGTCAAAAGTAAGCAATGTATTCAACCACAATAATGGTGTGAAGTAAAAACACATAATCATATCAATGAATGCAAAACATCTACAATGAAAATCCAGTGTTATTTCATGAAAACCACTCAAGAAAGCAGGAATAAAAGGAAATTTGTTCACTATGGAAAAGAGTAGTACCAAAAGCCACAGCAAACATCATGCTCAATGTTAAAGACTGCAAGATTTACTCCTGAAATCAGGAACAAGGCCAGGAAGCTGGCCTTCATCACCGATACTCAATAGTGTACTGGAAGTTCTACCCAGAATCTTGAGGAAAGAAAGAAAAGGCATCCATGGGTGAATGGAAAAATTAAAACCCTGTCTCTTCACAGAACATAGGTCACATCATCTTATATATAAAACTACCTATAATCAGCAAAGAAATTATTTGAGCTAATCAACTAATGAAGCAAAGTTACAGAACAAAATCTCAATTCATGAAAATCTACCTTATATGCATACGCTGGCAAAAAATAATCTGAAAAAGAATTTATGAGAACAGTTCCATTTTTAATAATGTCAACATCAATTTTTAGGAGTATATTTAATCAAGGTACAAGACTTGTTTTTATGTATGTAAAGTTATATGTTTGAAATTACTGGAGAGTCAATTACTTTTCAAAACATCAAGTATGTCAACAGCATGCCAGAAAAGCAGAGAAAACATCAAACTTCCGTATAGAAGCCAAGCCTTACCCAGATCCAGTTCACCCAAAGTCCACACGTCATTTAGAGGCACTGTGGGAAGGTTATATTAGGAGCCGCTGTCCTCCGTGTTGTGGACGACCTGGATATGGTAGAAACAGTGGGATTTTTGAATTCCAATTTTCCACTTCATTCCACAAAAAAACTATTAGACCTAATAAATAAATTCAGTAAAGTTGCAAAATCAATACACAGAAATCAGTTGCATTTCTCAACACTAATAATGAACCATCAGAAAGAGAAAGAAAGCAACCCTATTTACAACTGCATCAAAAAGAACAAAATACCTGGGAATAAAGTCAACCAAGGAGGTGAAAGACCTGCACACTGAAAACTTGAAGACATTGATGAAGACATTGAAAAACACACCAATAAATGGAAAGATATCCTGTTCTCATGGAATGGAACAATTAATATTGTTAAAACATCCATGCTACCCAAAGCAGTGGACACAGTGAATGCAATCCCTCCCAAAATTCCATGGTATTTTCCCCCAAAACAGAGCAAATCCTCCTAATATCTGTGGGGAACCACAAAGGACCCCAAATAGCCAAAGAAACCCTGAAAAAAGAGAACGGGCTGGAGGCAACTCCCTCCCTGACGTCACACTCTGCTGAGAAGCTACAGTCACCAAAACAGTGTGGAACTGGCTCAAAACGGGCACAGGGACCAGAGGAACAGGACAGAGAGACCAGAATTCAACCCACACGGACGGGCTCGGTGAATTTAGGACACAGGGACCAAGGACACACCAAGGAGCACGACACTCCCCACGATAAATGGTGCTGGGAAAACTGGACGCCCCATAACTCACGCTGGCTACCCTGCACACAAACCTGACCAAACACCCAGCTTTCCACACCAAGCCCTCCCTCGCTCACACGAAGACGGACCCCCTCAACGGTCAGCCGCCCCCAGGAAGCTTCTCCCCACTTTTCCTCACCGTCTCTTCACCTTTTCCTCAGGCACCACCTGGGTCCTCAGGAAACCTAGTTCCCCAGTCAGCGTGGACGCAGCCCCACTTTGTCCTGAAGCCGAAACCCCAGCGAGTCCTGAGGAGACGGGAGACCGAGCTCCTCTCAGCAGAGACGCTGAGCCGGGCGTCCTACCCGAAGGCCCCCGCCCCCGCGCCTGACGAGGCTCAACTCCTCTCAGCTGCCCTCACAATCCAGTTCGCAGGGAACGAGCATGCGCTGTGGGGCAGAGAGGCGAACTCGGCGCCACCCTGTGGTCAGTGCAGGAAGTGCAGGCTGCGCCTCCCTCACAGGTCCCTGCAGGCAGGGTGCCCTACTGACAGGACTGCTGAATCCATTAAACTGGAAATTCAAACTAAAATGCAGTCTCTATCCCAAAAGTTTTCTAAAAGTAGTTAAGGAACAAGTAATTGGAAACCATTTGGAATGAAGTGAATGTAGATGCAAACTTTACAACTTATACCAAATTCACTCAAAGTTATTCAGAGGCAAATTTTATTTTAGTTTCTAATTCATTTTTGGCTGCGTTGGGTCTTCGTTGCTGCATATGGGTTTTCTCTAGTTGCGTCGAGCGGGGCTACTCTTCGTTGTGGTGCACAGGCTCCTCATTGCCGTGGCTTCTCATGTTGCGGAGCACGGGCTCTAGGCGCGCAGGCTTCAGCAGCTGTGCCGCGCAGGTTTGGTTGCTCTGCGGCGTGTGGGATCTTCCCGGACCAGGGCTCGAGCCCGTGTCCCCTGCATTGTCCCCACAGACAAATTTTAAATACAAAACTATTCAAGGGGCTTCCCTGGTGGCGCAGTGGTTGAGAATCTGCCTGCTAATGCAGGGGACACGGGTTCGAGCCCTGGTCCGGGAAGATCCCACATGCTGTGGAGCAACTAAGCCCGTGCACCACAACTACTGAGCCTGCGCTCTAGAACCCGCGAGCCACAACTGCTGAAGCCCACGCGCTTAGAGCCTGTACTCTGCAACAAGAGAAGCCACCGCAATGAGAAGCCCCCACTCGCCGCAACTAGAGAAAGCCTCCGTGCAGCAATGCAGACCCAACACAGCCAGAAATTAATTAATTAATTAATTAATTAATTAAGGAAAAAAAAAAGGCAGCACCTGGGGGCTGGCAGACTGATGCACCAAGTCTTACATCACGTCTACTTAGTATCCTGCATGTCAGGGCCATGCTGGACCTGGGGCTGCCCAGACAGAGTGGGGCCTGCATCACCCTTCCCAGGAGGGAGGGTGGAGGGAAACCCTGCATGACCTCTGAGGCCCTAAGAACCCTTGACTAAGGCTGAGCTCAATTTGAAACACTGGGTGACCAGAGCAGACATTTCATTCCTCTATCAATGAGAATCCAGCACTGGAGGAGCAGAAAACAATGGCCTCGCTCAACCTTGACGCTAATCCTGACATGGACCCTAACCCTAAACTCTGATCCTGACCCTAAGCCCTGACCTAACCTTAGCCTAACCCGTACCCTAAACCTGTACCTTACCCTAACCCATGCTCTACCCGTATCCTACCTGTACCCCAATTCTAACCCATACCCTAACACCCACTCTAACACAGAACCCTAACACCCACTCTAACACAGAACCCTAACACCCTGAGACCAAAACCATAAACCTTAACCAATAAGCAAAACCATAACCATAACCAAACCATAAAATAGATTCATTAACCATACCCATAAATAACTCATTAACCAGAAAACTTAAACCATAACAGCAACCATAAACCATCCACAGCCCCAACCCTCACACCAGCCCCAGCCCTAATGCTAACCCTCCAAACCACTTACACCAAGCCAAGTCTAGTCAGATTATACAAATACATCTTGGAAAAGAAAACTGGGGAATTCTCTGGTGGCCCAGTGGTTAGGACTCTGTGCTTTCACTGCCAAGGGCTCGGGTTCGATCCCTGACTGGGGAACTAAGATCCCACAAGCCACGGGATGGGGCCAAAATAAATAAATAATTAAAATGAAATAAAACCACTATTTTAAAAAAGATTTTAAAAAGAAAGGAAAAAAACCGAGAAAACTACCCCAGTATAACTTATAAATATGAATGTAAAAATCTATCACAAAATAATAGCAACATGCAACCAACAGAACTTTAAATGGATAATGCCATAAGCAAGTATCTCTACACCAGAAATTTCAGGTTGCTCAACATGTCAAAAGTAAGCAATGTATTCAACCACAATAATGGTGTGAAGTAAAAACACATAATCATATCAATGAATGCAAAACATCTACAATGAAAATCCAGTGTTATTTCATGAAAAACACTCAAGAAAGCAGGAATAAAAGGAAATTTGTTCACTATGGAAAAGAGTAGTACCAAAAGCCACAGCAAACATCATGCTCAATGTTAAAGACTGCAAGATTTACTCCTGAAATCAGGAACAAGGCCAGGAAGCTGGCCTTCATCACCGTTACTCAATAGTGTACTGGAAGTTCTACCCAGAATCTTGAGGAAAGAAAGAAAAGGCATCCATGGGTGAATGGAAAAATTAAAACCCTGTCTCTTCACAGAACATAGGTCACATCATCTTATATATAAAACTACCTATAATCAGCAAAGAAATTATTTGAGCTAATCAACTAATGAAGCAAAGTTACAGAACAAAATCTCAATTCATGAAAATCTACCTTATATGCATACGCTGGCAAAAAATAATCTGAAAAAGAATTTATGAGAACAGTTCCATTTTTAATAATGTCAACATCAATTTTTAGGAGTATATTTAATCAAGGTACAAGACTTGTTTTTATGTATGTAAAGTTATATGTTTGAAATTACTGGAGAGTCAATTACTTTTCAAAACATCAAGTATGTCAACAGCATGCCAGAAAAGCAGAGAAAACATCAAACTTCCGTATAGAAGCCAAGCCTTACCCAGATCCAGTTCACCCAAAGTCCACATGTCATTTAGAGGCACTGTGGGAAGGTTATATTAGGAGCCGCTGTCCTCCGTGTTGTGGACGACCTGGATATGGTAGAAACAGTGGGATTTTTGAATTCCAATTTTCCACTTCATTCCACAAAAAAACTATTAGACCTAATAAATAAATTCAGTAAAGTTGCAAAATCAATACACAGAAATCAGTTGCATTTCTCAACACTAATAATGAACCATCAGAAAGAGAAAGAAAGCAACCCTATTTACAACTGCATCAAAAAGAACAAAATACCTGGGAATAAAGTCAACCAAGGAGGTGAAAGACCTGCACACTGAAAACTTGAAGACATTGAAAAACACACCAATAAATGGAAAGATATCCTGTTCTCATGGAATGGAACAATTAATATTGTTAAAACATCCATGCTACCCAAAGCAGTG
This sequence comes from Balaenoptera acutorostrata, assembly GCF_949987535.1. Taxonomy (NCBI): domain Eukaryota; kingdom Metazoa; phylum Chordata; class Mammalia; order Artiodactyla; family Balaenopteridae; genus Balaenoptera; species Balaenoptera acutorostrata. The sequence goes on from NC_080071.1 coordinate 96,230,646, forward strand.
GACACAGTGAATGCAATCCCTCCCAAAATTCCATGGTATTTTCCCCCAAAACAGAGCAAATCCTCCTAATATCTGTGGGGAACCACAAAGGACCCCAAATAGCCAAAGAAACCCTGAAAAAAGAGAACGGGCTGGAGGCAACTCCCTCCCTGACGTCACACTCTGCTGAGAAGCTACAGTCACCAAAACAGTGTGGAACTGGCTCAAAACGGGCACAGGGACCAGAGGAACAGGACAGAGAGACCAGAATTCAACCCACACGGACGGGCTCGGTGAATTTAGGACACAGGGACCAAGGACACACCAAGGAGCACGACACTCCCCACGATAAATGGTGCTGGGAAAACTGGACGCCCCATAACTCACGCTGGCTACCCTGCACACAAACCTGACCAAACACCCAGCTTTCCACGCCAAGCCCTCCCTCGCTCACACGAAGACGGACCCCCTCAACGGTCAGCCGCCCCCAGGAAGCTTCTCCCCACTTTTCCTCACCGTCTCTTCACCTTTTCCTCAGGCACCACCTGGGTCCTCAGGAAACCTAGTTCCCCAGTCAGCGTGGACGCAGCCCCACTTTGTCCTGAAGCCGAAACCCCAGCGAGTCCTGAGGAGACGGGAGACCGAGCTCCTCTCAGCAGAGACGCTGAGCCGGGCGTCCTACCCGAAGGCCCCCGCCCCCGCGCCTGACGAGGCTCAACTCCTCTCAGCTGCCCTCACAATCCAGTTCGCAGGGAACGAGCATGCGCTGTGGGTCAGAGAGGCGAACTCGGCGCCACCCTGTGGTCAGTGCAGGAAGTGCAGGCCGCGCCTCCCTCACAGGTCCCTGGAGGCAGGGTGCCCTACTGACAGGACTGCTGAATCCATGAAACTGGAAATTCAAACTAAAATGCAGTCTCTATCCCAAAAGTTTTCTAAAAGTAGTTAAGGAACAAGTAATTGGAAACCATTTGGAATGAAGTGAATGTAGATGCAAACTTTACAACTTATACCAAATTCACTCAAAGTTATTCAGAGGCAAATTTTATTTTAGTTTCTAATTCATTTTTGGCTGCGTTGGGTCTTCGTTGCTGCATATGGGCTTTCTCTAGTTGCGTCGAGCGGGGCTACTCTTCGTTGTGGTGCACAGGCTCCTCATTGCCGCGGCTTCTCATGTTGCGGAGCACGGGCTCTAGGCGCGCAGGCTTCAGTAGCTGTGCCGCGCAGGTTTGGTTGCTCTGCGGCGTGTGGGATCTTCCCGGACCAGGGCTCGAGCCCGTGTCCCCTGCATTGTCCCCACAGACAAATTTTAAATACAAAACTATTCAAGGGGCTTCCCTGGTGGCGCAGTGGTTGAGAATCTGCCTGCTAATGCAGGGGACACGGGTTCGAGCCCTGGTCCGGGAAGATCCCACATGCTGTGGAGCAACTAAGCCCGTGCACCACAACTACTGAGCCTGCGCTCTAGAACCCGCGAGCCACAACTGCTGAAGCCCACGCGCTTAGAGCCTGTACTCTGCAACAAGAGAAGCCACCGCAATGAGAAGCCCCCACTCGCCGCAACTAGAGAAAGCCTCCGTGCAGCAATGCAGACCCAACACAGCCAGAAATTAATTAATTAATTAATTAATTAATTAAGGAAAAAAAAAAAGGCACCACCTGGGGGCTGGCAGACTGATGCACCAAGTCTTACATCACGTCTACTTAGTATCCTGCATGTCAGGGCCATGCTGGACCTGGGGCTGCCCAGACAGAGTGGGGCCTGCATCACCCTTCCCAGGAGGGAGGGTGGAGGGAAACCCTGCATGACCTCTGAGGCCCTAAGAACCCTTGACTAAGGCTGAGCTCAATTTGAAACACTGGGTGACCAGAGCAGACATTTCATTCCTCTATCAATGAGAATCCAGCACTGGAGGAGCAGAAAACAATGGCCTCGCTCAACCTTGACGCTAATCCTGACATGGACCCTAACCCTAAACTCTGATCCTGACCCTAAGCCCTGACCTAACCTTAGCCTAACCCGTACCCTAAACCTGTACCTTACCCTAACCCATGCTCTACCCGTAGCCTACCTGTACCCCAATTCTAACCCATACCCTAACACCCACTCTAACACAGAACCCTAACACCCACTCTAACACAGAACCCTAACACCCTGAGACCAAAACCATAAACCTTAACCAATAAGCAAAACTATAACCATAACCAAACCATAAAATAGATTCATTAACCATACCCATAAATAACTCATTAACCAGAAAACTTAAACCATAACAGCAACCATAAACCATCCACAGCCCCAACCCTCACACCAGCCCCAGCCCTAATGCTAACCCTCCAAACCACTTACACCAAGCCAAGTCTAGTCAGATTATACAAATACATCTTGGAAAAGAAAACTGGGGAATTCTCTGGTGGCCCAGTGGTTAGGACTCTGTGCTTTCACTGCCAAGGGCTCGGGTTCGATCCCTGACTGGGGAACTAAGATCTCACAAGCCACGGGATGGGGCCAAAATAAATAAATAATTAAAATGAAATAAAACCACTATTTTAAAAAAGATTTTAAAAATAAAGGAAAAAAACCGAGAAAACTACCCCAGTATAACTTATAAATATGAATGTAAAAATCTATCACAAAATAATAGCAACATGCAACCAACAGAACTTTAAATGGATAATGCCATAAGCAAGTATCTCTACACCAGAAATTTCAGGTTGCTCAACATGTCAAAAGTAAGCAATGTATTCAACCACAATAATGGTGTGAAGTAAAAACACATAATCATATCAATGAACGCAAAACATCTACAATGAAAATCCAGTGTTATTTCATGAAAAACACTCAAGAAAGCAGGAATAAAAGGAAATTTGTTCACTATGGAAAAGAGTAGTACCAAAAGCCACAGCAAACATCATGCTCAATGTTAAAGACTGAAAGATTTACTCCTGAAATCAGGAACAAGGCCAGGAAGCTGGCCTTCATCACCGTTACTCAATAGTGTACTGGAAGTTCTACCCAGAATCTTGAGGAAAGAAAGAAAAGGCATCCATGGGTGAATGGAAAAATTAAAACCCTGTCTCTTCACAGAACATAGGTCACATCATCTTATATATAAAACTACCTATAATCAGCAAAGAAATTATTTGAGCTAATCAACTAATGAAGCAAAGTTACAGAACAAAATCTCAATTCATGAAAATCTACCTTATATGCATACGCTGGCAAAAAATAATCTGAAAAAGAATTTATGAGAACAATTCCATTTTTAATAATGTCAACATCAATTTTTAGGAGTATATTTAATCAAGGTACAAGACTTGTTTTTATGTATGTAAAGTTATATGTTTGAAATTACTGGAGAGTCAATTACTTTTCAAAACATCATGTATGTCAACAGCATGCCAGAAAAGCAGAGAAAACATCAAACTTCCGTATAGAAGCCAAGCCTTACCCAGATCCAGTTCACCCAAAGTCCACACGTCATTTAGAGGCACTGTGGGAAGGTTATATTAGGAGCCGCTGTCCTCCGTGTTGTGGACGACCTGGATATGGTAGAAACAGTGGGATTTTTGAATTCCAATTTTCCACTTCATTCCACAAAAAAACTATTAGACCTAATAAATAAATTCAGTAAAGTTGCAAAATCAATACACAGAAATCAGTTGCATTTCTCAACACTAATAATGAACCATCAGAAAGAGAAAGAAAGCAACCCTATTTACAACTGCATCAAAAAGAACAAAATACCTGGGAATAAAGTCAACCAAGGAGGTGAAAGACCTGCACACTGAAAACTTGAAGACATTGAAAAACACACCAATAAATGGAAAGATATCCTGTTCTCATGGAATGGAACAATTAATATTGTTAAAACATCCATGCTACCCAAAGCAGTGGACACAGTGAATGCAATCCCTCCCAAAATTCCATGGTATTTTCCCCCAAAACAGAGCAAATCCTCCTAATATCTGTGGGGAACCACAAAGGACCCCAAATAGCCAAAGAAACCCTGAAAAAAGAGAACGGGCTGGAGGCAACTCCCTCCCTGACGTCACACTCTGCTGAGAAGCTACAGTCACCAAAACAGTGTGGAACTGGCTCAAAACGGGCACAGGGACCAGAGGAACAGGACAGAGAGACCAGAATTCAACCCACACGGACGGGCTCGGTGAATTTAGGACACAGGGACCAAGGACACACCAAGGAGCACGACACTCCCCACGATAAATGGTGCTGGGAAAACTGGACGCCCCATAACTCACGCTGGCTACCCTGCACACAAACCTGACCAAACACCCAGCTTTCCACACCAAGCCCTCCCTCGCTCACACGAAGACGGACCCCCTCAACGGTCAGCCGCCCCCAGGAAGCTTCTCCCCACTTTTCCTCACCGTCTCTTCACCTTTTCCTCAGGCACCACCTGGGTCCTCAGGAAACCTAGTTCCCCAGTCAGCGTGGACGCAGCCCCACTTTGTCCTGAAGCCGAAACCCCAGCGAGTCCTGAGGAGACGGGAGACCGAGCTCCTCTCAGCAGAGACGCTGAGCCGGGCGTCCTACCCGAAGGCCCCCGCCCCCGCGCCTGACGACGCTCAACTCCTCTCAGCTGCCCTCACAATCCAGTTCGCAGGGAACGAGCATGCGCTGTGGGGCAGAGAGGCGAACTCGGCGCCACCCTGTGGTCAGTGCAGGAAGTGCAGGCTGCGCCTCCCTCACAGGTCCCTGCAGGCAGGGTGCCCTACTGACAGGACTGCTGAATCCATTAAACTGGAAATTCAAACTAAAATGCAGTCTCTATCCCAAAAGTTTTCTAAAAGTAGTTAAGGAACAAGTAATTGGAAACCATTTGGAATGAAGTGAATGTAGATGCAAACTTTACAACTTATACCAAATTCACTCAAAGTTATTCAGAGGCAAATTTTATTTTAGTTTCTAATTCATTTTTGGCTGCGTTGGGTCTTCGTTGCTGCATATGGGTTTTCTCTAGTTGCGTCGAGCGGGGCTACTCTTCGTTGTGGTGCACAGGCTCCTCATTGCCGTGGCTTCTCATGTTGCGGAGCACGGGCTCTAGGCGCGCAGGCTTCAGCAGCTGTGCCGCGCAGGTTTGGTTGCTCTGCGGCGTGTGGGATCTTCCCGGACCAGGGCTCGAGCCCGTGTCCCCTGCATTGTCCCCACAGACAAATTTTAAATACAAAACTATTCAAGGGGCTTCCCTGGTGGCGCAGTGGTTGAGAATCTGCCTGCTAATGCAGGGGACACGGGTTCGAGCCCTGGTCCGGGAAGATCCCACATGCTGTGGAGCAACTAAGCCCGTGCACCACAACTACTGAGCCTGCGCTCTAGAACCCGCGAGCCACAACTGCTGAAGCCCACGCGCTTAGAGCCTGTACTCTGCAACAAGAGAAGCCACCGCAATGAGAAGCCCCCACTCGCCGCAACTAGAGAAAGCCTCCGTGCAGCAATGCAGACCCAACACAGCCAGAAATTAATTAATTAATTAATTAATTAATTAAGGAAAAAAAAAAGGCAGCACCTGGGGGCTGGCAGACTGATGCACCAAGTCTTACATCACGTCTACTTAGTATCCTGCATGTCAGGGCCATGCTGGACCTGGGGCTGCCCAGACAGAGTGGGGCCTGCATCACCCTTCCCAGGAGGGAGGGTGGAGGGAAACCCTGCATGACCTCTGAGGCCCTAAGAACCCTTGACTAAGGCTGAGCTCAATTTGAAACACTGGGTGACCAGAGCAGACATTTCATTCCTCTATCAATGAGAATCCAGCACTGGAGGAGCAGAAAACAATGGCCTCGCTCAACCTTGACGCTAATCCTGACATGGACCCTAACCCTAAACTCTGATCCTGACCCTAAGCCCTGACCTAACCTTAGCCTAACCCGTACCCTAAACCTGTACCTTACCCTAACCCATGCTCTACCCGTATCCTACCTGTACCCCAATTCTAACCCATACCCTAACACCCACTCTAACACAGAACCCTAACACCCACTCTAACACAGAACCCTAACACCCTGAGACCAAAACCATAAACCTTAACCAATAAGCAAAACCATAACCATAACCAAACCATAAAATAGATTCATTAACCATACCCATAAATAACTCATTAACCAGAAAACTTAAACCATAACAGCAACCATAAACCATACACAGCCCCAACCCTCACACCAGCCCCAGCCCTAATGCTAACCCTCCAAACCACTTACACCAAGCCAAGTCTAGTCAGATTATACAAATACATCTTGGAAAAGAAAACTGGGGAATTCTCTGGTGGCCCAGTGGTTAGGACTCTGTGCTTTCACTGCCAAGGGCTCGGGTTCGATCCCTGACTGGGGAACTAAGATCCCACAAGCCACGGGATGGGGCCAAAATACATAAATAATTAAAATGAAATAAAACCACTATATTAAAAAAGATTTTAAAAATAAAGGAAAAAAACCGAGAAAACTACCCCAGTATAACTTATAAATATGAATGTAAAAATCTATCACAAAATAATAGCAACATGCAACCAACAGAACTTTAAATGGATAATGCCATAAGCAAGTATCTCTACACCAGAAATTTCAGGTTGCTCAACATGTCAAAAGTAAGCAATGTATTCAACCACAATAATGGTGTGAAGTAAAAACACATAATCATATCAATGAACGCAAAACATCTACAATGAAAATCCAGTGTTATTTCATGAAAAACACTCAAGAAAGCAGGAATAAAAGGAAATTTGTTCACTATGGAAAAGAGTAGTACCAAAAGCCACAGCAAACATCATGCTCAATGTTAAAGACTGCAAGATTTACTCCTGAAATCAGGAACAAGGCCAGGAAGCTGGCCTTCATCACCGTTACTCAATAGTGTACTGGAAGTTCTACCCAGAATCTTGAGGAAAGAAAGAAAAGGCATCCATGGGTGAATGGAAAAATTAAAACCCTGTCTCTTCACAGAACATAGGTCACATCATCTTATATATAAAACTACCTATAATCAGCAAAGAAATTATTTGAGCTAATCAACTAATGAAGCAAAGTTACAGAACAAAATCTCAATTCATGAAAATCTACCTTATATGCATACGCTGGCAAAAAATAATCTGAAAAAGAATTTATGAGAACAATTCCATTTTTAATAATGTCAACATCAATTTTTAGGAGTATATTTAATCAAGGTACAAGACTTGTTTTTATGTATGTAAAGTTATATGTTTGAAATTACTGGAGAGTCAATTACTTTTCAAAACATCATGTATGTCAACAGCATGCCAGAAAAGCAGAGAAAACATCAAACTTCCGTATAGAAGCCAAGCCTTACCCAGATCCAGTTCACCCAAAGTCCACATGTCATTTAGAGGCACTGTGGGAAGGTTATATTAGGAGCCGCTGTCCTCCGTGTTGTGGACGACCTGGATATGGTAGAAACAGTGGGATTTTTGAATTCCAATTTTCCACTTCATTCCACAAAAAAACTATTAGACCTAATAAATAAATTCAGTAAAGTTGCAAAATCAATACACAGAAATCAGTTGCATTTCTCAACACTAATAATGAACCATCAGAAAGAGAAAGAAAGCAACCCTATTTACAACTGCATCAAAAAGAACAAAATACCTGGGAATAAAGTCAACCAAGGAGGTGAAAGACCTGCACACTGAAAACTTGAAGACATTGAAAAACACACCAATAAATGGAAAGATATCCTGTTCTCATGGAATGGAACAATTAATATTGTTAAAACATCCATGCTACCCAAAGCAGTGGACACAGTGAATGCAATCCCTCCCAAAATTCCATGGTATTTTCCCCCAAAACAGAGCAAATCCTCCTAATATCTGTGGGGAACCACAAAGGACCCCAAATAGCCAAAGAAACCCTGAAAAAAGAGAACGGGCTGGAGGCAACTCCCTCCCTGACGTCACACTCTGCTGAGAAGCTACAGTCACCAAAACAGTGTGGAACTGGCTCAAAACGGGCACAGGGACCAGAGGAACAGGACAGAGAGACCAGAATTCAACCCACACGGACGGGCTCGGTGAATTTAGGACACAGGGACCAAGGACACACCAAGGAGCACGACACTCCCCACGATAAATGGTGCTGGGAAAACTGGACGCCCCATAACTCACGCTGGCTACCCTGCACACAAACCTGACCAAACACCCAGCTTTCCACGCCAAGCCCTCCCTCGCTCACACGAAGACGGACCCCCTCAACGGTCAGCCGCCCCCAGGAAGCTTCTCCCCACTTTTCCTCACCGTCTCTTCACCTTTTCCTCAGGCACCACCTGGGTCCTCAGGAAACCTAGTTCCCCAGTCAGCGTGGACGCAGCCCCACTTTGTCCTGAAGCCGAAACCCCAGCGAGTCCTGAGGAGACGGGAGACCGAGCTCCTCTCAGCAGAGACGCTGAGCCGGGCGTCCTACCCGAAGGCCCCCGCCCCCGCGCCTGACGAGGCTCAACTCCTCTCAGCTGCCCTCACAATCCAGTTCGCAGGGAACGAGCATGCGCTGTGGGTCAGAGAGGCGAACTGGGCGCCACCCTGTGGTCAGTGCAGGAAGTGCAGGCCGCGCCTCCCTCACAGGTCCCTGGAGGCAGGGTGCCCTACTGACAGGACTGCTGAATCCATGAAACTGGAAATTCAAACTAAAATGCAGTCTCTATCCCAAAAGTTTTCTAAAAGTAGTTAAGGAACAAGTAATTGGAAACCATTTGGAATGAAGTGAATGTAGATGCAAACTTTACAACTTATACCAAATTCACTCAAAGTTATTCAGAGGCAAATTTTATTTTAGTTTCTAATTCATTTTTGGCTGCGTTGGGTCTTCGTTGCTGCATATGGGCTTTCTCTAGTTGCGTCGAGCGGGGCTACTCTTCGTTGTGGTGCACAGGCTCCTCATTGCCGCGGCTTCTCATGTTGCGGAGCACGGGCTCTAGGCGCGCAGGCTTCAGTAGCTGTGCCGCGCAGGTTTGGTTGCTCTGCGGCGTGTGGGATCTTCCCGGACCAGGGCTCGAGCCCGTGTCCCCTGCATTGTCCCCACAGACAAATTTTAAATACAAAACTATTCAAGGGGCTTCCCTGGTGGCGCAGTGGTTGAGAATCTGCCTGCTAATGCAGGGGACACGGGTTCGAGCCCTGGTCCGGGAAGATCCCACATGCTGTGGAGCAACTAAGCCCGTGCACCACAACTACTGAGCCTGCGCTCTAGAACCCGCGAGCCACAACTGCTGAAGCCCACGCGCTTAGAGCCTGTACTCTGCAACAAGAGAAGCCACCGCAATGAGAAGCCCCCACTCGCCGCAACTAGAGAAAGCCTCCGTGCAGCAATGCAGACCCAACACAGCCAGAAATTAATTAATTAATTAATTAATTAATTAAGGAAAAAAAAAAAGGCACCACCTGGGGGCTGGCAGACTGATGCACCAAGTCTTACATCACGTCTACTTAGTATCCTGCATGTCAGGGCCATGCTGGACCTGGGGCTGCCCAGACAGAGTGGGGCCTGCATCACCCTTCCCAGGAGGGAGGGTGGAGGGAAACCCTGCATGACCTCTGAGGCCCTAAGAACCCTTGACTAAGGCTGAGCTCAATTTGAAACACTGGGTGACCAGAGCAGACATTTCATTCCTCTATCAATGAGAATCCAGCACTGGAGGAGCAGAAAACAATGGCCTCGCTCAACCTTGACGCTAATCCTGACATGGACCCTAACCCTAAACTCTGATCCTGACCCTAAGCCCTGACCTAACCTTAGCCTAACCCGTACCCTAAACCTGTACCTTACCCTAACCCATGCTCTACCCGTAGCCTACCTGTACCCCAATTCTAACCCATACCCTAACACCCACTCTAACACAGAACCCTAACACCCACTCTAACACAGAACCCTAACACCCTGAGACCAAAACCATAAACCTTAACCAATAAGCAAAACTATAACCATAACCAAACCATAAAATAGATTCATTAACCATACCCATAAATAACTCATTAACCAGAAAACTTAAACCATAACAGCAACCATAAACCATCCACAGCCCCAACCCTCACACCAGCCCCAGCCCTAATGCTAACCCTCCAAACCACTTACACCAAGCCAAGTCTAGTCAGATTATACAAATACATCTTGGAAAAGAAAACTGGGGAATTCTCTGGTGGCCCAGTGGTTAGGACTCTGTGCTTTCACTGCCAAGGGCTCGGGTTCGATCCCTGACTGGGGAACTAAGATCTCACAAGCCACGGGATGGGGCCAAAATAAATAAATAATTAAAATGAAATAAAACCACTATTTTAAAAAAGATTTTAAAAATAAAGGAAAAAAACCGAGAAAACTACCCCAGTATAACTTATAAATATGAATGTAAAAATCTATCACAAAATAATAGCAACATGCAACCAACAGAACTTTAAATGGATAATGCCATAAGCAAGTATCTCTACACCAGAAATTTCAGGTTGCTCAACATGTCAAAAGTAAGCAATGTATTCAACCACAATAATGGTGTGAAGTAAAAACACATAATCATATCAATGAACGCAAAACATCTACAATGAAAATCCAGTGTTATTTCATGAAAAACACTCAAGAAAGCAGGAATAAAAGGAAATTTGTTCACTATGGAAAAGAGTAGTACCAAAAGCCACAGCAAACATCATGCTCAATGTTAAAGACTGAAAGATTTACTCCTGAAATCAGGAACAAGGCCAGGAAGCTGGCCTTCATCACCGTTACTCAATAGTGTACTGGAAGTTCTACCCAGAATCTTGAGGAAAGAAAGAAAAGGCATCCATGGGTGAATGGAAAAATTAAAACCCTGTCTCTTCACAGAACATAGGTCACATCATCTTATATATAAAACTACCTATAATCAGCAAAGAAATTATTTGAGCTAATCAACTAATGAAGCAAAGTTACAGAACAAAATCTCAATTCATGAAAATCTACCTTATATGCATACGCTGGCAAAAAATAATCTGAAAAAGAATTTATGAGAACAATTCCATTTTTAATAATGTCAACATCAATTTTTAGGAGTATATTTAATCAAGGTACAAGACTTGTTTTTATGTATGTAAAGTTATATGTTTGAAATTACTGGAGAGTCAATTACTTTTCAAAACATCAAGTATGTCAACAGCATGCCAGAAAAGCAGAGAAAACATCAAACTTCCGTATAGAAGCCAAGCCTTACCCAGATCCAGTTCACCCAAAGTCCACACGTCATTTAGAGGCACTGTGGGAAGGTTATATTAGGAGCCGCTGTCCTCCGTGTTGTGGACGACCTGGATATGGTAGAAACAGTGGGATTTTTGAATTCCAATTTTCCACTTCATTCCACAAAAAAACTATTAGACCTAATAAATAAATTCAGTAAAGTTGCAAAATCAATACACAGAAATCAGTTGCATTTCTCAACACTAATAATGAACCATCAGAAAGAGAAAGAAAGCAACCCTATTTACAACTGCATCAAAAAGAACAAAATACCTGGGAATAAAGTCAACCAAGGAGGTGAAAGACCTGCACACTGAAAACTTGAAGACATTGATGAAGACATTGAAAAACACACCAATAAATGGAAAGATATCCTGTTCTCATGGAATGGAACAATTAATATTGTTAAAACATCCATGCTACCCAAAGCAGTGGACACAGTGAATGCAATCCCTCCCAAAATTCCATGGTATTTTCCCCCAAAACAGAGCAAATCCTCCTAATATCTGTGGGGAACCACAAAGGACCCCAAATAGCCAAAGAAACCCTGAAAAAAGAGAACGGGCTGGAGGCAACTCCCTCCCTGACGTCACACTCTGCTGAGAAGCTACAGTCACCAAAACAGTGTGGAACTGGCTCAAAACGGGCACAGGGACCAGAGGAACAGGACAGAGAGACCAGAATTCAACCCACACGGACGGGCTCGGTGAATTTAGGACACAGGGACCAAGGACACACCAAGGAGCACGACACTCCCCACGATAAATGGTGCTGGGAAAACTGGACGCCCCATAACTCACGCTGGCTACCCTGCACACAAACCTGACCAAACACCCAGCTTTCCACACCAAGCCCTCCCTCGCTCACACGAAGACGGACCCCCTCAACGGTCAGCCGCCCCCAGGAAGCTTCTCCCCACTTTTCCTCACCGTCTCTTCACCTTTTCCTCAGGCACCACCTGGGTCCTCAGGAAACCTAGTTCCCCAGTCAGCGTGGACGCAGCCCCACTTTGTCCTGAAGCCGAAACCCCAGCGAGTCCTGAGGAGACGGGAGACCGAGCTCCTCTCAGCAGAGACGCTGAGCCGGGCGTCCTACCCGAAGGCCCCCGCCCCCGCGCCTGACGAGGCTCAACTCCTCTCAGCTGCCCTCACAATCCAGTTCGCAGGGAACGAGCATGCGCTGTGGGGCAGAGAGGCGAACTCGGCGCCACCCTGTGGTCAGTGCAGGAAGTGCAGGCCGCGCCTCCCTCACAGGTCCCTGGAGGCAGCGTGCCCTACTGACAGGACTGCTGCATCCATGAAACTGGAAATTCAAACTAAAATGGAGTCTCTATCCCAAAAGTTTTCTAAAAGTAGTTAAGGAACAATTAATTGGAAACCATTTGGAATGAAGTGAATGTAGATGCAAACTTTACAACTTATACCAAATTCACTCAAAGTTATTCAGAGGCAAATTTTATTTTAGTTTCTAATTCATTTTTGGCTGCGTTGGGTCTTCGTTGCTGCATATGGGTTTTCTCTAGTTGCGTCGAGCGGGGCTACTCTTCGTTGTGGTGCACAGGCTCCTCATTGCCGTGGCTTCTCATGTTGCGGAGCACGGGCTCTAGGCGCGCAGGCTTCAGCAGCTGTGCCGCGCAGGTTTGGTTGCTCTGCGGCGTGTGGGATCTTCCCGGACCAGGGCTCGAGCCCGTGTCCCCTGCATTGTCCCCACAGACAAATTTTAAATACAAAACTATTCAAGGGGCTTCCCTGGTGGCGCAGTGGTTGAGAATCTGCCTGCTAATGCAGGGGACACGGGTTCGAGCCCTGGTCCGGGAAGATCCCACATGCTGTGGAGCAACTAAGCCCGTGCACCACAACTACTGAGCCTGCGCTCTAGAACCCGCGAGCCACAACTGCTGAAGCCCACGCGCTTAGAGCCTGTACTCTGCAACAAGAGAAGCCACCGCAATGAGAAGCCCCCACTCGCCGCAACTAGAGAAAGCCTCCGTGCAGCAATGCAGACCCAACACAGCCAGAAATTAATTAATTAATTAATTAATTAATTAAGGAAAAAAAAAAGGCAGCACCTGGGGGCTGGCAGACTGATGCACCAAGTCTTACATCACGTCTACTTAGTATCCTGCATGTCAGGGCCATGCTGGACCTGGGGCTGCCCAGACAGAGTGGGGCCTGCATCACCCTTCCCAGGAGGGAGGGTGGAGGGAAACCCTGCATGACTTCTGAGGCCCTAAGAACCCTTGACTAAGGCTGAGCTCAATTTGAAACACTGGGTGACCAGAGCAGACATTTCATTCCTCTATCAATGAGAATCCAGCACTGGAGGAGCAGAAAACAATGGCCTCGCTCAACCTTGACGCTAATCCTGACATGGACCCTAACCCTAAACTCTGATCCTGACCCTAAGCCCTGACCTAACCTTAGCCTAACCCGTACCCTAAACCTGTACCTTACCCTAACCCATGCTCTACCCGTATCCTACCTGTACCCCAATTCTAACCCATACCCTAACACCCACTCTAACACAGAACCCTAACACCCACTCTAACACAGAACCCTAACACCCTGAGACCAAAACCATAAACCTTAACCAATAAGCAAAACCATAACCATAACCAAACCATAAAATAGATTCATTAACCATACCCATAAATAACTCATTAACCAGAAAACTTAAACCATAACAGCAACCATAAACCATCCACAGCCCCAACCCTCACACCAGCCCCAGCCCTAATGCTAACCCTCCAAACCACTTACACCAAGCCAAGTCTAGTCAGATTATACAAATACATCTTGGAAAAGAAAACTGGGGAATTCTCTGGTGGCCCAGTGGTTAGGACTCTGTGCTTTCACTGCCAAGGGCTCGGGTTCGATCCCTGACTGGGGAACTAAGATCCCACAAGCCACGGGATGGGGCCAAAATACATAAATAATTAAAATGAAATAAAACCACTATATTAAAAAAGATTTTAAAAATAAAGGAAAAAAACCGAGAAAACTACCCCAGTATAACTTATAAATATGAATGTAAAAATCTATCACAAAATAATAGCAACATGCAACCAACAGAACTTTAAATGGATAATGCCATAAGCAAGTATCTCTACACCAGAAATTTCAGGTTGCTCAACATGTCAAAAGTAAGCAATGTATTCAACCACAATAATGGTGTGAAGTAAAAACACATAATCATATCAATGAACGCAAAACATCTACAATGAAAATCCAGTGTTATTTCATGAAAAACACTCAAGAAAGCAGGAATAAAAGGAAATTTGTTCACTATGGAAAAGAGTAGTACCAAAAGCCACAGCAAACATCATGCTCAATGTTAAAGACTGCAAGATTTACTCCTGAAATCAGGAACAAGGCCAGGAAGCTGGCCTTCATCACCGTTACTCAATAGTGTACTGGAAGTTCTACCCAGAATCTTGAGGAAAGAAAGAAAAGGCATCCATGGGTGAATGGAAAAATTAAAACCCTGTCTCTTCACAGAACATAGGTCACATCATCTTATATATAAAACTACCTATAATCAGCAAAGAAATTATTTGAGCTAATCAACTAATGAAGCAAAGTTACAGAACAAAATCTCAATTCATGAAAATCTACCTTATATGCATACGCTGGCAAAAAATAATCTGAAAAAGAATTTATGAGAACAATTCCATTTTTAATAATGTCAACATCAATTTTTAGGATTATATTTAATCAAGGTACAAGACTTGTTTTTATGTATGTAAAGTTATATGTTTGAAATTACTGGAGAGTCAATTCCTTTTCAAAACATCATGTATGTCAACAGCATGCCAGAAAAGCAGAGAAAACATCAAACTTCCGTATAGAAGCCAAGCCTTACCCAGATCCAGTTCACCCAAAGTCCACATGTCATTTAGAGGCACTGTGGGAAGGTTATATTAGGAGCCGCTGTCCTCCGTGTTGTGGACGACCTGGATATGGTAGAAACAGTGGGATTTTTGAATTCCAATTTTCCACTTCATTCCACAAAAAAACTATTAGACCTAATAAATAAATTCAGTAAAGTTGCAAAATCAATACACAGAAATCAGTTGCATTTCTCAACACTAATAATGAACCATCAGAAAGAGAAAGAAAGCAACCCTATTTACAACTGCATCAAAAAGAACAAAATACCTGGGAATAAAGTCAACCAAGGAGGTGAAAGACCTGCACACTGAAAACTTGAAGACATTGATGAAGACATTGAAAAACACACCAATAAATGGAAAGATATCCTGTTCTCATGGAATGGAACAATTAATATTGTTAAAACATCCATGCTACCCAAAGCAGTGGACACAGTGAATGCAATCCCTCCCAAAATTCCATGGTATTTTCCCCCAAAACAGAGCAAATCCTCCTAATATCTGTGGGGAACCACAAAGGACCCCAAATAGCCAAAGAAACCCTGAAAAAAGAGAACGGGCTGGAGGCAACTCCCTCCCTGACGTCACACTCTGCTGAGAAGCTACAGTCACCAAAACAGTGTGGAACTGGCTCAAAACGGGCACAGGGACCAGAGGAACAGGACAGAGAGACCAGAATTCAACCCACACGGACGGGCTCGGTGAATTTAGGACACAGGGACCAAGGACACACCAAGGAGCACGACACTCCCCACGATAAATGGTGCTGGGAAAACTGGACGCCCCATAACTCACGCTGGCTACCCTGCACACAAACCTGACCAAACACCCAGCTTTCCACGCCAAGCCCTCCCTCGCTCACACGAAGACGGACCCCCTCAACGGTCAGCCGCCCCCAGGAAGCTTCTCCCCACTTTTCCTCACCGTCTCTTCACCTTTTCCTCAGGCACCACCTGGGTCCTCAGGAAACCTAGTTCCCCAGTCAGCGTGGACGCAGCCCCACTTTGTCCTGAAGCCGAAACCCCAGCGAGTCCTGAGGAGACGGGAGACCGAGCTCCTCTCAGCAGAGACGCTGAGCCGGGCGTCCTACCCGAAGGCCCCCGCCCCCGCGCCTGACGAGGCTCAACTCCTCTCAGCTGCCCTCACAATCCAGTTCGCAGGGAACGAGCATGCGCTGTGGGGCAGAGAGGCGAACTCGGCGCCACCCTGTGGTCAGTGCAGGAAGTGCAGGCCGCGCCTCCCTCACAGGTCCCTGGAGGCAGCGTGCCCTACTGACAGGACTGCTGAATCCAGGAAACTGGAAATTCAAACTAAAATGCAGTCTCTATCCCAAAAGTTTTCTAAAAGTAGTTAAGGAACAAGTAATTGGAAACCATTTGGAATGAAGTGAATGTAGATGCAAACTTTACAACTTATACCAAATTCACTCAAAGTTATTCAGAGGCAAATTTTATTTTAGTTTCTAATTCATTTTTGGCTGCGTTGGGTCTTCGTTGCTGCATATGGGCTTTCTCTAGTTGCGTCGAGCGGGGCTACTCTTCGTTGTGGTGCACAGGCTCCTCATTGCCGTGGCTTCTCATGTTGCGGAGCACGGGCTCTAGGCGCGCAGGCTTCAGTAGCTGTGCTGCGCAGGTTTGGTTGCTCTGCGGCGTGTGGGATCTTCCCGGACCAGGGCTCGAGCCCGTGTCCCCTGCATTGTCCCCACAGACAAATTTTAAATACAAAACTATTCAAGGGGCTTCCCTGGTGGCGCAGTGGTTGAGAATCTGCCTGCTAATGCAGGGGACACGGGTTCGAGCCCTGGTCCGGGAAGATCCCACATGCTGTGGAGCAACTAAGCCCGTGCACCACAACTACTGAGCCTGCGCTCTAGAACCCGCGAGCCACAACTGCTGAAGCCCACGCGCTTAGAGCCTGTACTCTGCAACAAGAGAAGCCACCGCAATGAGAAGCCCCCACTCGCCGCAACTAGAGAAAGCCTCCGTGCAGCAATGCAGACCCAACACAGCCAGAAATTAATTAATTAATTAATTAATTAAGGAAAAAAAAAAGGCAGCACCTGGGGGCTGGCAGACTGATGCACCAAGTCTTACATCACGTCTACTTAGTATCCTGCATGTCAGGGCCATGCTGGACCTGGGGCTGCCCAGACAGAGTGGGGCCTGCATCACCCTTCCCAGGAGGGAGGGTGGAGGGAAACCCTGCATGACCTCTGAGGCCCTAAGAACCCTTGACTAAGGCTGAGCTCAATTTGAAACACTGGGTGACCAGAGCAGACATTTCATTCCTCTATCAATGAGAATCCAGCACTGGAGGAGCAGAAAACAATGGCCTCGCTCAACCTTGACGCTAATCCTGACATGGACCCTAACCCTAAACTCTGATCCTGACCCTAAGCCCTGACCTAACCTTAGCCTAACCCGTACCCTAAACCTGTACCTTACCCTAACCCATGCTCTACCCGTATCCTACCTGTACCCCAATTCTAACCCATACCCTAACACCCACTCTAACACAGAACCCTAACACCCACTCTAACACAGAACCCTAACACCCTGAGACCAAAACCATAAACCTTAACCAATAAGCAAAACCATAACCATAACCAAACCATAAAATAGATTCATTAACCATACCCATAAATAACTCATTAACCAGAAAACTTAAACCATAACAGCAACCATAAACCATCCACAGCCCCAACCCTCACACCAGCCCCAGCCCTAATGCTAACCCTCCAAACCACTTACACCAAGCCAAGTCTAGTCAGATTATACAAATACATCTTGGAAAAGAAAACTGGGGAATTCTCTGGTGGCCCAGTGGTTAGGACTCTGTGCTTTCACTGCCAAGGGCTCGGGTTCGATCCCTGACTGGGGAACTAAGATCCCACAAGCCACGGGATGGGGCCAAAATAAATAAATAATTAAAATGAAATAAAACCACTATTTTAAAAAAGATTTTAAAAATAAAGGAAAAAAACCGAGAAAACTACCCCAGTATAACTTATAAATATGAATGTAAAAATCTATCACAAAATAATAGCAACATGCAACCAACAGAACTTTAAATGGATAATGCCATAAGCAAGTATCTCTACACCAGAAATTTCAGGTTGCTCAACATGTCAAAAGTAAGCAATGTATTCAACCACAATAATGGTGTGAAGTAAAAACACATAATCATATCAATGAATGCAAAACATCTACAATGAAAATCCAGTGTTATTTCATGAAAACCACTCAAGAAAGCAGGAATAAAAGGAAATTTGTTCACTATGGAAAAGAGTAGTACCAAAAGCCACAGCAAACATCATGCTCAATGTTAAAGACTGCAAGATTTACTCCTGAAATCAGGAACAAGGCCAGGAAGCTGGCCTTCATCACCGATACTCAATAGTGTACTGGAAGTTCTACCCAGAATCTTGAGGAAAGAAAGAAAAGGCATCCATGGGTGAATGGAAAAATTAAAACCCTGTCTCTTCACAGAACATAGGTCACATCATCTTATATATAAAACTACCTATAATCAGCAAAGAAATTATTTGAGCTAATCAACTAATGAAGCAAAGTTACAGAACAAAATCTCAATTCATGAAAATCTACCTTATATGCATACGCTGGCAAAAAATAATCTGAAAAAGAATTTATGAGAACAGTTCCATTTTTAATAATGTCAACATCAATTTTTAGGAGTATATTTAATCAAGGTACAAGACTTGTTTTTATGTATGTAAAGTTATATGTTTGAAATTACTGGAGAGTCAATTACTTTTCAAAACATCAAGTATGTCAACAGCATGCCAGAAAAGCAGAGAAAACATCAAACTTCCGTATAGAAGCCAAGCCTTACCCAGATCCAGTTCACCCAAAGTCCACACGTCATTTAGAGGCACTGTGGGAAGGTTATATTAGGAGCCGCTGTCCTCCGTGTTGTGGACGACCTGGATATGGTAGAAACAGTGGGATTTTTGAATTCCAATTTTCCACTTCATTCCACAAAAAAACTATTAGACCTAATAAATAAATTCAGTAAAGTTGCAAAATCAATACACAGAAATCAGTTGCATTTCTCAACACTAATAATGAACCATCAGAAAGAGAAAGAAAGCAACCCTATTTACAACTGCATCAAAAAGAACAAAATACCTGGGAATAAAGTCAACCAAGGAGGTGAAAGACCTGCACACTGAAAACTTGAAGACATTGATGAAGACATTGAAAAACACACCAATAAATGGAAAGATATCCTGTTCTCATGGAATGGAACAATTAATATTGTTAAAACATCCATGCTACCCAAAGCAGTGGACACAGTGAATGCAATCCCTCCCAAAATTCCATGGTATTTTCCCCCAAAACAGAGCAAATCCTCCTAATATCTGTGGGGAACCACAAAGGACCCCAAATAGCCAAAGAAACCCTGAAAAAAGAGAACGGGCTGGAGGCAACTCCCTCCCTGACGTCACACTCTGCTGAGAAGCTACAGTCACCAAAACAGTGTGGAACTGGCTCAAAACGGGCACAGGGACCAGAGGAACAGGACAGAGAGACCAGAATTCAACCCACACGGACGGGCTCGGTGAATTTAGGACACAGGGACCAAGGACACACCAAGGAGCACGACACTCCCCACGATAAATGGTGCTGGGAAAACTGGACGCCCCATAACTCACGCTGGCTACCCTGCACACAAACCTGACCAAACACCCAGCTTTCCACACCAAGCCCTCCCTCGCTCACACGAAGACGGACCCCCTCAACGGTCAGCCGCCCCCAGGAAGCTTCTCCCCACTTTTCCTCACCGTCTCTTCACCTTTTCCTCAGGCACCACCTGGGTCCTCAGGAAACCTAGTTCCCCAGTCAGCGTGGACGCAGCCCCACTTTGTCCTGAAGCCGAAACCCCAGCGAGTCCTGAGGAGACGGGAGACCGAGCTCCTCTCAGCAGAGACGCTGAGCCGGGCGTCCTACCCGAAGGCCCCCGCCCCCGCGCCTGACGAGGCTCAACTCCTCTCAGCTGCCCTCACAATCCAGTTCGCAGGGAACGAGCATGCGCTGTGGGGCAGAGAGGCGAACTCGGCGCCACCCTGTGGTCAGTGCAGGAAGTGCAGGCTGCGCCTCCCTCACAGGTCCCTGCAGGCAGGGTGCCCTACTGACAGGACTGCTGAATCCATTAAACTGGAAATTCAAACTAAAATGCAGTCTCTATCCCAAAAGTTTTCTAAAAGTAGTTAAGGAACAAGTAATTGGAAACCATTTGGAATGAAGTGAATGTAGATGCAAACTTTACAACTTATACCAAATTCACTCAAAGTTATTCAGAGGCAAATTTTATTTTAGTTTCTAATTCATTTTTGGCTGCGTTGGGTCTTCGTTGCTGCATATGGGTTTTCTCTAGTTGCGTCGAGCGGGGCTACTCTTCGTTGTGGTGCACAGGCTCCTCATTGCCGTGGCTTCTCATGTTGCGGAGCACGGGCTCTAGGCGCGCAGGCTTCAGCAGCTGTGCCGCGCAGGTTTGGTTGCTCTGCGGCGTGTGGGATCTTCCCGGACCAGGGCTCGAGCCCGTGTCCCCTGCATTGTCCCCACAGACAAATTTTAAATACAAAACTATTCAAGGGGCTTCCCTGGTGGCGCAGTGGTTGAGAATCTGCCTGCTAATGCAGGGGACACGGGTTCGAGCCCTGGTCCGGGAAGATCCCACATGCTGTGGAGCAACTAAGCCCGTGCACCACAACTACTGAGCCTGCGCTCTAGAACCCGCGAGCCACAACTGCTGAAGCCCACGCGCTTAGAGCCTGTACTCTGCAACAAGAGAAGCCACCGCAATGAGAAGCCCCCACTCGCCGCAACTAGAGAAAGCCTCCGTGCAGCAATGCAGACCCAACACAGCCAGAAATTAATTAATTAATTAATTAATTAATTAAGGAAAAAAAAAAGGCAGCACCTGGGGGCTGGCAGACTGATGCACCAAGTCTTACATCACGTCTACTTAGTATCCTGCATGTCAGGGCCATGCTGGACCTGGGGCTGCCCAGACAGAGTGGGGCCTGCATCACCCTTCCCAGGAGGGAGGGTGGAGGGAAACCCTGCATGACCTCTGAGGCCCTAAGAACCCTTGACTAAGGCTGAGCTCAATTTGAAACACTGGGTGACCAGAGCAGACATTTCATTCCTCTATCAATGAGAATCCAGCACTGGAGGAGCAGAAAACAATGGCCTCGCTCAACCTTGACGCTAATCCTGACATGGACCCTAACCCTAAACTCTGATCCTGACCCTAAGCCCTGACCTAACCTTAGCCTAACCCGTACCCTAAACCTGTACCTTACCCTAACCCATGCTCTACCCGTATCCTACCTGTACCCCAATTCTAACCCATACCCTAACACCCACTCTAACACAGAACCCTAACACCCACTCTAACACAGAACCCTAACACCCTGAGACCAAAACCATAAACCTTAACCAATAAGCAAAACCATAACCATAACCAAACCATAAAATAGATTCATTAACCATACCCATAAATAACTCATTAACCAGAAAACTTAAACCATAACAGCAACCATAAACCATCCACAGCCCCAACCCTCACACCAGCCCCAGCCCTAATGCTAACCCTCCAAACCACTTACACCAAGCCAAGTCTAGTCAGATTATACAAATACATCTTGGAAAAGAAAACTGGGGAATTCTCTGGTGGCCCAGTGGTTAGGACTCTGTGCTTTCACTGCCAAGGGCTCGGGTTCGATCCCTGACTGGGGAACTAAGATCCCACAAGCCACGGGATGGGGCCAAAATAAATAAATAATTAAAATGAAATAAAACCACTATTTTAAAAAAGATTTTAAAAATAAAGGAAAAAAACCGAGAAAACTACCCCAGTATAACTTATAAATATGAATGTAAAAATCTATCACAAAATAATAGCAACATGCAACCAACAGAACTTTAAATGGATAATGCCATAAGCAAGTATCTCTACACCAGAAATTTCAGGTTGCTCAACATGTCAAAAGTAAGCAATGTATTCAACCACAATAATGGTGTGAAGTAAAAACACATAATCATATCAATGAACGCAAAACATCTACAATGAAAATCCAGTGTTATTTCATGAAAAACACTCAAGAAAGCAGGAATAAAAGGAAATTTGTTCACTATGGAAAAGAGTAGTACCAAAAGCCACAGCAAACATCATGCTCAATGTTAAAGACTGAAAGATTTACTCCTGAAATCAGGAACAAGGCCAGGAAGCTGGCCTTCATCACCGTTACTCAATAGTGTACTGGAAGTTCTACCCAGAATCTTGAGGAAAGAAAGAAAAGGCATCCATGGGTGAATGGAAAAATTAAAACCCTGTCTCTTCACAGAACATAGGTCACATCATCTTATATATAAAACTACCTATAATCAGCAAAGAAATTATTTGAGCTAATCAACTAATGAAGCAAAGTTACAGAACAAAATCTCAATTCATGAAAATCTACCTTATATGCATACGCTGGCAAAAAATAATCTGAAAAAGAATTTATGAGAACAATTCCATTTTTAATAATGTCAACATCAATTTTTAGGAGTATATTTAATCAAGGTACAAGACTTGTTTTTATGTATGTAAAGTTATATGTTTGAAATTACTGGAGAGTCAATTACTTTTCAAAACATCATGTATGTCAACAGCATGCCAGAAAAGCAGAGAAAACATCAAACTTCCGTATAGAAGCCAAGCCTTACCCAGATCCAGTTCACCCAAAGTCCACATGTCATTTAGAGGCACTGTGGGAAGGTTATATTAGGAGCCGCTGTCCTCCGTGTTGTGGACGACCTGGATATGGTAGAAACAGTGGGATTTTTGAATTCCAATTTTCCACTTCATTCCACAAAAAAACTATTAGACCTAATAAATAAATTCAGTAAAGTTGCAAAATCAATACACAGAAATCAGTTGCATTTCTCAACACTAATAATGAACCATCAGAAAGAGAAAGAAAGCAACCCTATTTACAACTGCATCAAAAAGAACAAAATACCTGGGAATAAAGTCAACCAAGGAGGTGAAAGACCTGCACACTGAAAACTTGAAGACATTGATGAAGACATTGAAAAACACACCAATAAATGGAAAGATATCCTGTTCTCATGGAATGGAACAATTAATATTGTTAAAACATCCATGCTACCCAAAGCAGTGGACACAGTGAATGCAATCCCTCCCAAAATTCCATGGTATTTTCCCCCAAAACAGAGCAAATCCTCCTAATATCTGTGGGGAACCACAAAGGACCCCAAATAGCCAAAGAAACCCTGAAAAAAGAGAACGGGCTGGAGGCAACTCCCTCCCTGACGTCACACTCTGCTGAGAAGCTACAGTCACCAAAACAGTGTGGAACTGGCTCAAAACGGGCACAGGGACCAGAGGAACAGGACAGAGAGACCAGAATTCAACCCACACGGACGGGCTCGGTGAATTTAGGACACAGGGACCAAGGACACACCAAGGAGCACGACACTCCCCACGATAAATGGTGCTGGGAAAACTGGACGCCCCATAACTCACGCTGGCTACCCTGCACACAAACCTGACCAAACACCCAGCTTTCCACGCCAAGCCCTCCCTCGCTCACACGAAGACGGACCCCCTCAACGGTCAGCCGCCCCCAGGAAGCTTCTCCCCACTTTTCCTCACCGTCTCTTCACCTTTTCCTCAGGCACCACCTGGGTCCTCAGGAAACCTAGTTCCCCAGTCAGCGTGGACGCAGCCCCACTTTGTCCTGAAGCCGAAACCCCAGCGAGTCCTGAGGAGACGGGAGACCGAGCTCCTCTCAGCAGAGACGCTGAGCCGGGCGTCCTACCCGAAGGCCCCCGCCCCCGCGCCTGACGAGGCTCAACTCCTCTCAGCTGCCCTCACAATCCAGTTCGCAGGGAACGAGCATGCGCTGTGGGGCAGAGAGGCGAACTCGGCGCCACCCTGTGGTCAGTGCAGGAAGTGCAGGCCGCGCCTCCCTCACAGGTCCCTGGAGGCAGCGTGCCCTACTGACAGGACTGCTGAATCCAGGAAACTGGAAATTCAAACTAAAATGCAGTCTCTATCCCAAAAGTTTTCTAAAAGTAGTTAAGGAACAAGTAATTGGAAACCATTTGGAATGAAGTGAATGTAGATGCAAACTTTACAACTTATACCAAATTCACTCAAAGTTATTCAGAGGCAAATTTTATTTTAGTTTCTAATTCATTTTTGGCTGCGTTGGGTCTTCGTTGCTGCATATGGGCTTTCTCTAGTTGCGTCGAGCGGGGCTACTCTTCATTGTGGTGCACAGGCTCCTCATTGCCGTGGCTTCTCATGTTGCGGAGCACGGGCTCTAGGCGCGCAGGCTTCAGTAGCTGTGCCGCGCAGGTTTGGTTGCTCTGCGGCATGTGGGATCTTCCCGGACCAGGGCTCGAGCCCGGGTCCCCTGCATTGTCCCCACAGACAAATTTTAAATACAAAACTATTCAAGGGGCTTCCCTGGTGGCGCAGTGGTTGAGAATCTGCCTGCTAATGCAGGGGACACGGGTTCGAGCCCTGGTCCGGGAAGATCCCACATGCTGTGGAGCAACTAAGCCCGTGCACCACAACTACTGAGCCTGCGCTCTAGAACCCGCGAGCCACAACTGCTGAAGCCCACGCGCTTAGAGCCTGTACTCTGCAACAAGAGAAGCCACCGCAATGAGAAGCCCCCACTCGCCGCAACTAGAGAAAGCCTCCGTGCAGCAATGCAGACCCAACACAGCCAGAAATTAATTAATTAATTAATTAATTAAGGAAAAAAAAAAAGGCACCACCTGGGGGCTGGCAGACTGATGCACCAAGTCTTACATCACGTCTACTTAGTATCCTGCATGTCAGGGCCATGCTGGACCTGGGGCTGCCCAGACAGAGTGGGGCCTGCATCACCCTTCCCAGGAGGGAGGGTGGAGGGAAACCCTGCATGACCTCTGAGGCCCTAAGAACCCTTGACTAAGGCTGAGCTCAATTTGAAACACTGGGTGACCAGAGCAGACATTTCATTCCTCTATCAATGAGAATCCAGCACTGGAGGAGCAGAAAACAATGGCCTCGCTCAACCTTGACGCTAATCCTGACATGGACCCTAACCCTAAACTCTGATCCTGACCCTAAGCCCTGACCTAACCTTAGCCTAACCCGTACCCTAAACCTGTACCTTACCCTAACCCATGCTCTACCCGTATCCTACCTGTACCCCAATTCTAACCCATACCCTAACACCCACTCTAACACAGAACCCTAACACCCACTCTAACACAGAACCCTAACACCCTGAGACCAAAACCATAAACCTTAACCAATAAGCAAAACCATAACCATAACCAAACCATAAAATAGATTCATTAACCATACCCATAAATAACTCATTAACCAGAAAACTTAAACCATAACAGCAACCATAAACCATCCACAGCCCCAACCCTCACACCAGCCCCAGCCCTAATGCTAACCCTCCAAACCACTTACACCAAGCCAAGTCTAGTCAGATTATACAAATACATCTTGGAAAAGAAAACTGGGGAATTCTCTGGTGGCCCAGTGGTTAGGACTCTGTGCTTTCACTGCCAAGGGCTCGGGTTCGATCCCTGACTGGGGAACTAAGATCCCACAAGCCACGGGATGGGGCCAAAATAAATAAATAATTAAAATGAAATAAAACCACTATTTTAAAAAAGATTTTAAAAAGAAAGGAAAAAAACCGAGAAAACTACCCCAGTATAACTTATAAATATGAATGTAAAAATCTATCACAAAATAATAGCAACATGCAACCAACAGAACTTTAAATGGATAATGCCATAAGCAAGTATCTCTACACCAGAAATTTCAGGTTGCTCAACATGTCAAAAGTAAGCAATGTATTCAACCACAATAATGGTGTGAAGTAAAAACACATAATCATATCAATGAACGCAAAACATCTACAATGAAAATCCAGTGTTATTTCATGAAAAACACTCAAGAAAGCAGGAATAAAAGGAAATTTGTTCACTATGGAAAAGAGTAGTACCAAAAGCCACAGCAAACATCATGCTCAATGTTAAAGACTGAAAGATTTACTCCTGAAATCAGGAACAAGGCCAGGAAGCTGGCCTTCATCACCGTTACTCAATAGTGTACTGGAAGTTCTACCCAGAATCTTGAGGAAAGAAAGAAAAGGCATCCATGGGTGAATGGAAAAATTAAAACCCTGTCTCTTCACAGAACATAGGTCACATCATCTTATATATAAAACTACCTATAATCAGCAAAGAAATTATTTGAGCTAATCAACTAATGAAGCAAAGTTACAGAACAAAATCTCAATTCATGAAAATCTACCTTATATGCATACGCTGGCAAAAAATAATCTGAAAAAGAATTTATGAGAACAATTCCATTTTTAATAATGTCAACATCAATTTTTAGGAGTATATTTAATCAAGGTACAAGACTTGTTTTTATGTATGTAAAGTTATATGTTTGAAATTACTGGAGAGTCAATTACTTTTCAAAACATCATGTATGTCAACAGCATGCCAGAAAAGCAGAGAAAACATCAAACTTCCGTATAGAAGCCAAGCCTTACCCAGATCCAGTTCACCCAAAGTCCACATGTCATTTAGAGGCACTGTGGGAAGGTTATATTAGGAGCCGCTGTCCTCCGTGTTGTGGACGACCTGGATATGGTAGAAACAGTGGGATTTTTGAATTCCAATTTTCCACTTCATTCCACAAAAAAACTATTAGACCTAATAAATAAATTCAGTAAAGTTGCAAAATCAATACACAGAAATCAGTTGCATTTCTCAACACTAATAATGAACCATCAGAAAGAGAAAGAAAGCAACCCTATTTACAACTGCATCAAAAAGAACAAAATACCTGGGAATAAAGTCAACCAAGGAGGTGAAAGACCTGCACACTGAAAACTTGAAGACATTGAAAAACACACCAATAAATGGAAAGATATCCTGTTCTCATGGAATGGAACAATTAATATTGTTAAAACATCCATGCTACCCAAAGCAGTGGACACAGTGAATGCAATCCCTCCCAAAATTCCATGGTATTTTCCCCCAAAACAGAGCAAATCCTCCTAATATCTGTGGGGAACCACAAAGGACCCCAAATAGCCAAAGAAACCCTGAAAAAAGAGAACGGGCTGGAGGCAACTCCCTCCCTGACGTCACACTCTGCTGAGAAGCTACAGTCACCAAAACAGTGTGGAACTGGCTCAAAACGGGCACAGGGACCAGAGGAACAGGACAGAGAGACCAGAATTCAACCCACACGGACGGGCTCGGTGAATTTAGGACACAGGGACCAAGGACACACCAAGGAGCACGACACTCCCCACGATAAATGGTGCTGGGAAAACTGGACGCCCCATAACTCACGCTGGCTACCCTGCACACAAACCTGACCAAACACCCAGCTTTCCACGCCAAGCCCTCCCTCGCTCACACGAAGACGGACCCCCTCAACGGTCAGCCGCCCCCAGGAAGCTTCTCCCCACTTTTCCTCACCGTCTCTTCACCTTTTCCTCAGGCACCACCTGGGTCCTCAGGAAACCTAGTTCCCCAGTCAGCGTGGACGCAGCCCCACTTTGTCCTGAAGCCGAAACCCCAGCGAGTCCTGAGGAGACGGGAGACCGAGCTCCTCTCAGCAGAGACGCTGAGCCGGGCGTCCTACCCGAAGGCCCCCGCCCCCGCGCCTGACGAGGCTCAACTCCTCTCAGCTGCCCTCACAATCCAGTTCGCAGGGAACGAGCATGCGCTGTGGGGCAGAGAGGCGAACTCGGCGCCACCCTGTGGTCAGTGCAGGAAGTGCAGGCCGCGCCTCCCTCACAGGTCCCTGGAGGCAGCGTGCCCTACTGACAGGACTGCTGAATCCAGGAAACTGGAAATTCAAACTAAAATGCAGTCTCTATCCCAAAAGTTTTCTAAAAGTAGTTAAGGAACAAGTAATTGGAAACCATTTGGAATGAAGTGAATGTAGATGCAAACTTTACAACTTATACCAAATTCACTCAAAGTTATTCAGAGGCAAATTTTATTTTAGTTTCTAATTCATTTTTGGCTGCGTTGGGTCTTCGTTGCTGCATATGGGCTTTCTCTAGTTGCGTCGAGCGGGGCTACTCTTCGTTGTGGTGCACAGGCTCCTCATTGCCGTGGCTTCTCATGTTGCGGAGCACGGGCTCTAGGCGCGCAGGCTTCAGTAGCTGTGCCGCGCAGGTTTGGTTGCTCTGCGGCATGTGGGATCTTCCCGGACCAGGGCTCGAGCCCGTGTCCCCTGCATTGTCCCCACAGACAAATTTTAAATACAAAACTATTCAAGGGGCTTCCCTGGTGGCGCAGTGGTTGAGAATCTGCCTGCTAATGCAGGGGACACGGGTTCGAGCCCTGGTCCGGGAAGATCCCACATGCTGTGGAGCAACTAAGCCCGTGCACCACAACTACTGAGCCTGCGCTCTAGAACCCGCGAGCCACAACTGCTGAAGCCCACGCGCTTAGAGCCTGTACTCTGCAACAAGAGAAGCCACCGCAATGAGAAGCCCCCACTCGCCGCAACTAGAGAAAGCCTCCGTGCAGCAATGCAGACCCAACACAGCCAGAAATTAATTAATTAATTAATTAATTAAGGAAAAAAAAAAAAGGCAGCACCTGGGGGCTGGCAGACTGATGCACCAAGTCTTACATCACGTCTACTTAGTATCCTGCATGTCAGGGCCATGCTGGACCTGGGGCTGCCCAGACAGAGTGGGGCCTGCATCACCCTTCCCAGGAGGGAGGGTGGAGGGAAACCCTGCATGACCTCTGAGGCCCTAAGAACCCTTGACTAAGGCTGAGCTCAATTTGAAACACTGGGTGACCAGAGCAGACATTTCATTCCTCTATCAATGAGAATCCAGCACTGGAGGAGCAGAAAACAATGGCCTCGCTCAACCTTGACGCTAATCCTGACATGGACCCTAACCCTAAACTCTGATCCTGACCCTAAGCCCTGACCTAACCTTAGCCTAACCCGTACCCTAAACCTGTACCTTACCCTAACCCATGCTCTACCCGTATCCTACCTGTACCCCAATTCTAACCCATACCCTAACACCCACTCTAACACAGAACCCTAACACCCACTCTAACACAGAACCCTAACACCCTGAGACCAAAACCATAAACCTTAACCAATAAGCAAAACCATAACCATAACCAAACCATAAAATAGATTCATTAACCATACCCATAAATAACTCATTAACCAGAAAACTTAAACCATAACAGCAACCATAAACCATCCACAGCCCCAACCCTCACACCAGCCCCAGCCCTAATGCTAACCCTCCAAACCACTTACACCAAGCCAAGTCTAGTCAGATTATACAAATACATCTTGGAAAAGAAAACTGGGGAATTCTCTGGTGGCCCAGTGGTTAGGACTCTGTGCTTTCACTGCCAAGGGCTCGGGTTCGATCCCTGACTGGGGAACTAAGATCCCACAAGCCACGGGATGGGGCCAAAATCAATAAATAATTAAAATGAAATAAAACCACTATTTTAAAAAAGATTTTAAAAATAAAGGAAAAAAACCGAGAAAACTACCCCAGTATAACTTATAAATATGAATGTAAAAATCTATCACAAAATAATAGCAACATGCAACCAACAGAACTTTAAATGGATAATGCCATAAGCAAGTATCTCTACACCAGAAATTTCAGGTTGCTCAACATGTCAAAAGTAAGCAATGTATTCAACCACAATAATGGTGTGAAGTAAAAACACATAATCATATCAATGAACGCAAAACATCTACAATGAAAATCCAGTGTTATTTCATGAAAAACACTCAAGAAAGCAGGAATAAAAGGAAATTTGTTCACTATGGAAAAGAGTAGTACCAAAAGCCACAGCAAACATCATGCTCAATGTTAAAGACTGAAAGATTTACTCCTGAAATCAGGAACAAGGCCAGGAAGCTGGCCTTCATCACCGTTACTCAATAGTGTACTGGAAGTTCTACCCAGAATCTTGAGGAAAGAAAGAAAAGGCATCCATGGGTGAATGGAAAAATTAAAACCCTGTCTCTTCACAGAACATAGGTCACATCATCTTATATATAAAACTACCTATAATCAGCAAAGAAATTATTTGAGCTAATCAACTAATGAAGCAAAGTTACAGAACAAAATCTCAATTCATGAAAATCTACCTTATATGCATACGCTGGCAAAAAATAATCTGAAAAAGAATTTATGAGAACAATTCCATTTTTAATAATGTCAACATCAATTTTTAGGAGTATATTTAATCAAGGTACAAGACTTGTTTTTATGTATGTAAAGTTATATGTTTGAAATTACTGGAGAGTCAATTACTTTTCAAAACATCATGTATGTCAACAGCATGCCAGAAAAGCAGAGAAAACATCAAACTTCCGTATAGAAGCCAAGCCTTACCCAGATCCAGTTCACCCAAAGTCCACATGTCATTTAGAGGCACTGTGGGAAGGTTATATTAGGAGCCGCTGTCCTCCGTGTTGTGGACGACCTGGATATGGTAGAAACAGTGGGATTTTTGAATTCCAATTTTCCACTTCATTCCACAAAAAAACTATTAGACCTAATAAATAAATTCAGTAAAGTTGCAAAATCAATACACAGAAATCAGTTGCATTTCTCAACACTAATAATGAACCATCAGAAAGAGAAAGAAAGCAACCCTATTTACAACTGCATCAAAAAGAACAAAATACCTGGGAATAAAGTCAACCAAGGAGGTGAAAGACCTGCACACTGAAAACTTGAAGACATTGATGAAGACATTGAAAAACACACCAATAAATGGAAAGATATCCTGTTCTCATGGAATGGAACAATTAATATTGTTAAAACATCCATGCTACCCAAAGCAGTGGACACAGTGAATGCAATCCCTCCCAAAATTCCATGGTATTTTCCCCCAAAACAGAGCAAATCCTCCTAATATCTGTGGGGAACCACAAAGGACCCCAAATAGCCAAAGAAACCCTGAAAAAAGAGAACGGGCTGGAGGCAACTCCCTCCCTGACGTCACACTCTGCTGAGAAGCTACAGTCACCAAAACAGTGTGGAACTGGCTCAAAACGGGCACAGGGACCAGAGGAACAGGACAGAGAGACCAGAATTCAACCCACACGGACGGGCTCGGTGAATTTAGGACACAGGGACCAAGGACACACCAAGGAGCACGACACTCCCCACGATAAATGGTGCTGGGAAAACTGGACGCCCCATAACTCACGCTGGCTACCCTGCACACAAACCTGACCAAACACCCAGCTTTCCACGCCAAGCCCTCCCTCGCTCACACGAAGACGGACCCCCTCAACGGTCAGCCGCCCCCAGGAAGCTTCTCCCCACTTTTCCTCACCGTCTCTTCACCTTTTCTTCAGGCACCACCTGGGTCCTCAGGAAACCTAGTTCCCCAGTCAGCGTGGACGCAGCCCCACTTTGTCCTGAAGCCGAAACCCCAGCGAGTCCTGAGGAGACGGGAGACCGAGCTCCTCTCAGCAGAGACGCTGAGCCGGGCGTCCTACCCGAAGGCCCCCGCCCCCGCGCCTGACGAGGCTCAACTCCTCTCAGCTGCCCTCACAATCCAGTTCGCAGGGAACGAGCATGCGCTGTGGGGCAGAGAGGCGAACTCGGCGCCACCCTGTGGTCAGTGCAGGAAGTGCAGGCCGCGCCTCCCTCACAGGTCCCTGGAGGCAGCGTGCCCTACTGACAGGACTGCTGAATCCAGGAAACTGGAAATTCAAACTAAAATGCAGTCTCTATCCCAAAAGTTTTCTAAAAGTAGTTAAGGAACAAGTAATTGGAAACCATTTGGAATGAAGTGAATGTAGATGCAAACTTTACAACTTATACCAAATTCACTCAAAGTTATTCAGAGGCAAATTTTATTTTAGTTTCTAATTCATTTTTGGCTGCGTTGGGTCTTCGTTGCTGCATATGGGCTTTCTCTAGTTGCGTCGAGCGGGGCTACTCTTCGTTGTGGTGCACAGGCTCCTCATTGCCGTGGCTTCTCATGTTGCGGAGCACGGGCTCTAGGCGCGCAGGCTTCAGTAGCTGTGCCGCGCAGGTTTGGTTGCTCTGCGGCATGTGGGATCTTCCCGGACCAGGGCTCGAGCCCGTGTCCCCTGCATTGTCCCCACAGACAAATTTTAAATACAAAACTATTCAAGGGGCTTCCCTGGTGGCGCAGTGGTTGAGAATCTGCCTGCTAATGCAGGGGACACGGGTTCGAGCCCTGGTCCGGGAAGATCCCACATGCTGTGGAGCAACTAAGCCCGTGCACCACAACTACTGAGCCTGCGCTCTAGAACCCGCGAGCCACAACTGCTGAAGCCCACGCGCTTAGAGCCTGTACTCTGCAACAAGAGAAGCCACCGCAATGAGAAGCCCCCACTCGCCGCAACTAGAGAAAGCCTCCGTGCAGCAATGCAGACCCAACACAGCCAGAAATTAATTAATTAATTAAGGAAAAAAAAAAGGCAGCACCTGGGGGCTGGCAGACTGATGCACCAAGTCTTACATCACGTCTACTTAGTATCCTGCATGTCAGGGCCATGCTGGACCTGGGGCTGCCCAGACAGAGTGGGGCCTGCATCACCCTTCCCAGGAGGGAGGGTGGAGGGAAACCCTGCATGACCTCTGAGGCCCTAAGAACCCTTGACTAAGGCTGAGCTCAATTTGAAACACTGGGTGACCAGAGCAGACATTTCATTCCTCTATCAATGAGAATCCAGCACTGGAGGAGCAGAAAACAATGGCCTCGCTCAACCTTGACGCTAATCCTGACATGGACCCTAACCCTAAACTCTGATCCTGACCCTAAGCCCTGACCTAACCTTAGCCTAACCCGTACCCTAAACCTGTACCTTACCCTAACCCATGCTCTACCCGTATCCTACCTGTACCCCAATTCTAACCCATACCCTAACACCCACTCTAACACAGAACCCTAACACCCACTCTAACACAGAACCCTAACACCCTGAGACCAAAACCATAAACCTTAACCAATAAGCAAAACCATAACCATAACCAAACCATAAAATAGATTCATTAACCAGAAAACTTAAACCATAACAGCAACCATAAACCATCCACAGCCCCAACCCTCACACCAGCCCCAGCCCTAATGCTAACCCTCCAAACCACTTACACCAAGCCAAGTCTAGTCAGATTATACAAATACATCTTGGAAAAGAAAACTGGGGAATTCTCTGGTGGCCCAGTGGTTAGGACTCTGTGCTTTCACTGCCAAGGGCTCGGGTTCGATCCCTGACTGGGGAACTAAGATCCCACAAGCCACGGGATGGGGCCAAAATAAATAAATAATTAAAATGAAATAAAACCACTATTTTAAAAAAGATTTTAAAAAGAAAGGAAAAAAACCGAGAAAACTACCCCAGTATAACTTATAAATATGAATGTAAAAATCTATCACAAAATAATAGCAACATGCAACCAACAGAACTTTAAATGGATAATGCCATAAGCAAGTATCTCTACACCAGAAATTTCAGGTTGCTCAACATGTCAAAAGTAAGCAATGTATTCAACCACAATAATGGTGTGAAGTAAAAACACATAATCATATCAATGAACGCAAAACATCTACAATGAAAATCCAGTGTTATTTCATGAAAAACACTCAAGAAAGCAGGAATAAAAGGAAATTTGTTCACTATGGAAAAGAGTAGTACCAAAAGCCACAGCAAACATCATGCTCAATGTTAAAGACTGAAAGATTTACTCCTGAAATCAGGAACAAGGCCAGGAAGCTGGCCTTCATCACCGTTACTCAATAGTGTACTGGAAGTTCTACCCAGAATCTTGAGGAAAGAAAGAAAAGGCATCCATGGGTGAATGGAAAAATTAAAACCCTGTCTCTTCACAGAACATAGGTCACATCATCTTATATATAAAACTACCTATAATCAGCAAAGAAATTATTTGAGCTAATCAACTAATGAAGCAAAGTTACAGAACAAAATCTCAATTCATGAAAATCTACCTTATATGCATACGCTGGCAAAAAATAATCTGAAAAAGAATTTATGAGAACAATTCCATTTTTAATAATGTCAACATCAATTTTTAGGAGTATATTTAATCAAGGTACAAGACTTGTTTTTATGTATGTAAAGTTATATGTTTGAAATTACTGGAGAGTCAATTCCTTTTCAAAACATCATGTATGTCAACAGCATGCCAGAAAAGCAGAGAAAACATCAAACTTCCGTATAGAAGCCAAGCCTTACCCAGATCCAGTTCACCCAAAGTCCACATGTCATTTAGAGGCACTGTGGGAAGGTTATATTAGGAGCCGCTGTCCTCCGTGTTGTGGACGACCTGGATATGGTAGAAACAGTGGGATTTTTGAATTCCAATTTTCCACTTCATTCCACAAAAAAACTATTAGACCTAATAAATAAATTCAGTAAAGTTGCAAAATCAATACACAGAAATCAGTTGCATTTCTCAACACTAATAATGAACCATCAGAAAGAGAAAGAAAGCAACCCTATTTACAACTGCATCAAAAAGAACAAAATACCTGGGAATAAAGTCAACCAAGGAGGTGAAAGACCTGCACACTGAAAACTTGAAGACATTGAAAAACACACCAATAAATGGAAAGATATCCTGTTCTCATGGAATGGAACAATTAATATTGTTAAAACATCCATGCTACCCAAAGCAGTGGACACAGTGAATGCAATCCCTCCCAAAATTCCATGGTATTTTCCCCCAAAACAGAGCAAATCCTCCTAATATCTGTGGGGAACCACAAAGGACCCCAAATAGCCAAAGAAACCCTGAAAAAAGAGAACGGGCTGGAGGCAACTCCCTCCCTGACGTCACACTCTGCTGAGAAGCTACAGTCACCAAAACAGTGTGGAACTGGCTCAAAACGGGCACAGGGACCAGAGGAACAGGACAGAGAGACCAGAATTCAACCCACACGGACGGGCTCGGTGAATTTAGGACACAGGGACCAAGGACACACCAAGGAGCACGACACTCCCCACGATAAATGGTGCTGGGAAAACTGGACGCCCCATAACTCACGCTGGCTACCCTGCACACAAACCTGACCAAACACCTAGCTTTCCACGCCAAGCCCTCCCTCGCTCACACGAAGACGGACCCCCTCAACGGTCAGCCGCCCCCAGGAAGCTTCTCCCCACTTTTCCTCACCGTCTCTTCACCTTTTCCTCAGGCACCACCTGGGTCCTCAGGAAACCTAGTTCCCCAGTCAGCGTGGACGCAGCCCCACTTTGTCCTGAAGCCGAAACCCCAGCGAGTCCTGAGGAGACGGGAGACCGAGCTCCTCTCAGCAGAGACGCTGAGCCGGGCGTCCTACCCGAAGGCCCCCGCCCCCGCGCCTGACGAGGCTCAACTCCTCTCAGCTGCCCTCACAATCCAGTTCGCAGGGAACGAGCATGCGCTGTGGGGCAGAGAGGCGAACTCGGCGCCACCCTGTGGTCAGTGCAGGAAGTGCAGGCCGCGCCTCCCTCACAGGTCCCTGGAGGCAGGGTGCCCTACTGACAGGACTGCTGAATCCATTAAACTGGAAATTCAAACTAAAATGCAGTCTCTATCCCAAAAGTTTTCTAAAAGTAGTTAAGGAACAAGTAATTGGAAACCATTTGGAATGAAGTGAATGTAGATGCAAACTTTACAACTTATACCAAATTCACTCAAAGTTATTCAGAGGCAAATTTTATTTTAGTTTCTAATTCATTTTTGGCTGCGTTGGGTCTTCGTTGCTGCATATGGGCTTTCTCTAGTTGCGTCGAGCGGGGCTACTCTTCGTTGTGGTGCACAGGCTCCTCATTGCCGTGGCTTCTCATGTTGCAGAGCACGGGCTCTAGGCGCGCAGGCTTCAGTAGCTGTGCCGCGCAGGTTTGGTTGCTCTGCGGCGTGTGGGATCTTCCCGGACCAGGGCTCGAGCCCGTGTCCCCTGCATTGTCCCCACAGACAAATTTTAAATACAAAACTATTCAAGGGGCTTCCCTGGTGGCGCAGTGGTTGAGAATCTGCCTGCTAATGCAGGGGACACGGGTTCGAGCCCTGGTCCGGGAAGATCCCACATGCTGTGGAGCAACTAAGCCCGTGCACCACAACTACTGAGCCTGCGCTCTAGAACCCGCGAGCCACAACTGCTGAAGCCCACGCGCTTAGAGCCTGTACTCTGCAACAAGAGAAGCCACCGCAATGAGAAGCCCCCACTCGCCGCAACTAGAGAAAGCCTCCGTGCAGCAATGCAGACCCAACACAGCCAGAAATTAATTAATTAATTAATTAATTAATTAATTAATTAATTAAGGAAAAAAAAAGGCAGCACCTGGGGGCTGGCAGACTGATGCACCAAGTCTTACATCACGTCTACTTAGTATCCTGCATGTCAGGGCCATGCTGGACCTGGGGCTGCCCAGACAGAGTGGGGCCTGCATCACCCTTCCCAGGAGGGAGGGTGGAGGGAAACCCTGCATGACCTCTGAGGCCCTAAGAACCCTTGACTAAGGCTGAGCTCAATTTGAAACACTGGGTGACCAGAGCAGACATTTCATTCCTCTATCAATGAGAATCCAGCACTGGAGGAGCAGAAAACAATGGCCTCGCTCAACCTTGACGCTAATCCTGACATGGACCCTAACCCTAAACTCTGATCCTGACCCTAAGCCCTGACCTAACCTTAGCCTAACCCGTACCCTAAACCTGTACCTTACCCTAACCCATGCTCTACCCGTATCCTACCTGTACCCCAATTCTAACCCATACCCTAACACCCACTCTAACACAGAACCCTAACACCCACTCTAACACAGAACCCTAACACCCTGAGACCAAAACCATAAACCTTAACCAATAA
Organism: Balaenoptera acutorostrata; assembly: GCF_949987535.1. NCBI lineage: Eukaryota > Metazoa > Chordata > Mammalia > Artiodactyla > Balaenopteridae > Balaenoptera > Balaenoptera acutorostrata. The sequence continues at coordinate 96,267,684 of NC_080071.1, forward strand.
GCAAAACTATAACCATAACCAAACCATAAAATAGATTCATTAACCATACCCATAAATAACTCATTAACCATAAAACTTAAACCATAACAGCAACCATAAACCATCCACAGCCCCAACCCTCACACCAGCCCCAGCCCTAATGCTAACCCTCCAAACCACTTACACCAAGCCAAGTCTAGTCAGATTATACAAATACATCTTGGAAAAGAAAACTGGGGAATTCTCTGGTGGCCCAGTGGTTAGGACTCTGTGCTTTCACTGCCAAGGGCTCGGGTTCGATCCCTGACTGGGGAACTAAGATCTCACAAGCCACGGGATGGGGCCAAAATAAATAAATAATTAAAATGAAATAAAACCACTATTTTAAAAAAGATTTTAAAAATAAAGGAAAAAAACCGAGAAAACTACCCCAGTATAACTTATAAATATGAATGTAAAAATCTATCACAAAATAATAGCAACATGCAACCAACAGAACTTTAAATGGATAATGCCATAAGCAAGTATCTCTACACCAGAAATTTCAGGTTGCTCAACATGTCAAAAGTAAGCAGTGTATTCAACCACAATAATGGTGTGAAGTAAAAACACATAATCATATCAATGAACGCAAAACATCTACAATGAAAATCCAGTGTTATTTCATGAAAAACACTCAAGAGAGCAGGAATAAAAGGAAATTTGTTCACTATGGAAAAGAGTAGTACCAAAAGCCACAGCAAACATCATGCTCAATGTTAAAGACTGAAAGATTTACTCCTGAAATCAGGAACAAGGCCAGGAAGCTGGCCTTCATCACCGTTACTCAATAGTGTACTGGAAGTTCTACCCAGAATCTTGAGGAAAGAAAGAAAAGGCATCCATGGGTGAATGGAAAAATTAAAACCCTGTCTCTTCACAGAACATAGGTCACATCATCTTATATATAAAACTACCTATAATCAGCAAAGAAATTATTTGAGCTAATCAACTAATGAAGCAAAGTTACAGAACAAAATCTCAATTCATGAAAATCTACCTTATATGCATACGCTGGCAAAAAATAATCTGAAAAAGAATTTATGAGAACAATTCCATTTTTAATAATGTCAACATCAATTTTTAGGAGTATATTTAATCAAGGTACAAGACTTGTTTTTATGTATGTAAAGTTATATGTTTGAAATTACTGGAGAGTCAATTACTTTTCAAAACATCAAGTATGTCAACAGCATGCCAGAAAAGCAGAGAAAACATCAAACTTCCGTATAGAAGCCAAGCCTTACCCAGATCCAGTTCACCCAAAGTCCACATGTCATTTAGAGGCACTGTGGGAAGGTTATATTAGGAGCCGCTGTCCTCCGTGTTGTGGACGACCTGGATATGGTAGAAACAGTGGGATTTTTGAATTCCAATTTTCCACTTCATTCCACAAAAAAACTATTAGACCTAATAAATAAATTCAGTAAAGTTGCAAAATCAATACACAGAAATCAGTTGCATTTCTCAACACTAATAATGAACCATCAGAAAGAGAAAGAAAGCAACCCTATTTACAACTGCATCAAAAAGAACAAAATACCTGGGAATAAAGTCAACCAAGGAGGTGAAAGACCTGCACACTGAAAACTTGAAGACATTGATGAAGACATTGAAAAACACACCAATAAATGGAAAGATATCCTGTTCTCATGGAATGGAACAATTAATATTGTTAAAACATCCATGCTACCCAAAGCAGTGGACACAGTGAATGCAATCCCTCCCAAAATTCCATGGTATTTTCCCCCAAAACAGAGCAAATCCTCCTAATATCTGTGGGGAACCACAAAGGACCCCAAATAGCCAAAGAAACCCTGAAAAAAGAGAACGGGCTGGAGGCAACTCCCTCCCTGACGTCACACTCTGCTGAGAAGCTACAGTCACCAAAACAGTGTGGAACTGGCTCAAAACGGGCACAGGGACCAGAGGAACAGGACAGAGAGACCAGAATTCAACCCACACGGACGGGCTCGGTGAATTTAGGACACAGGGACCAAGGACACACCAAGGAGCACGACACTCCCCACGATAAATGGTGCTGGGAAAACTGGACGCCCCATAACTCACGCTGGCTACCCTGCACACAAACCTGACCAAACACCCAGCTTTCCACGCCAAGCCCTCCCTCGCTCACACGAAGACGGACCCCCTCAACGGTCAGCCGCCCCCAGGAAGCTTCTCCCCACTTTTCCTCACCGTCTCTTCACCTTTTCCTCAGGCACCACCTGGGTCCTCAGGAAACCTAGTTCCCCAGTCAGCGTGGACGCAGCCCCACTTTGTCCTGAAGCCGAAACCCCAGCGAGTCCTGAGGAGACGGGAGACCGAGCTCCTCTCAGCAGAGACGCTGAGCCGGGCGTCCTACCCGAAGGCCCCCGCCCCCGCGCCTGACGAGGCTCAACTCCTCTCAGCTGCCCTCACAATCCAGTTCGCAGGGAACGAGCATGCGCTGTGGGGCAGAGAGGCGAACTCGGCGCCACCCTGTGGTCAGTGCAGGAAGTGCAGGCTGCGCCTCCCTCACAGGTCCCTGCAGGCAGGGTGCCCTACTGACAGGACTGCTGAATCCATTAAACTGGAAATTCAAACTAAAATGCAGTCTCTATCCCAAAAGTTTTCTAAAAGTAGTTAAGGAACAAGTAATTGGAAACCATTTGGAATGAAGTGAATGTAGATGCAAACTTTACAACTTATACCAAATTCACTCAAAGTTATTCAGAGGCAAATTTTATTTTAGTTTCTAATTCATTTTTGGCTGCGTTGGGTCTTCGTTGCTGCATATGGGTTTTCTCTAGTTGCGTCGAGCGGGGCTACTCTTCGTTGTGGTGCACAGGCTCCTCATTGCCGTGGCTTCTCATGTTGCGGAGCACGGGCTCTAGGCGCGCAGGCTTCAGCAGCTGTGCCGCGCAGGTTTGGTTGCTCTGCGGCGTGTGGGATCTTCCCGGACCAGGGCTCGAGCCCGTGTCCCCTGCATTGTCCCCACAGACAAATTTTAAATACAAAACTATTCAAGGGGCTTCCCTGGTGGCGCAGTGGTTGAGAATCTGCCTGCTAATGCAGGGGACACGGGTTCGAGCCCTGGTCCGGGAAGATCCCACATGCTGTGGAGCAACTAAGCCCGTGCACCACAACTACTGAGCCTGCGCTCTAGAACCCGCGAGCCACAACTGCTGAAGCCCACGCGCTTAGAGCCTGTACTCTGCAACAAGAGAAGCCACCGCAATGAGAAGCCCCCACTCGCCGCAACTAGAGAAAGCCTCCGTGCAGCAATGCAGACCCAACACAGCCAGAAATTAATTAATTAATTAATTAATTAATTAAGGAAAAAAAAAAGGCAGCACCTGGGGGCTGGCAGACTGATGCACCAAGTCTTACATCACGTCTACTTAGTATCCTGCATGTCAGGGCCATGCTGGACCTGGGGCTGCCCAGACAGAGTGGGGCCTGCATCACCCTTCCCAGGAGGGAGGGTGGAGGGAAACCCTGCATGACCTCTGAGGCCCTAAGAACCCTTGACTAAGGCTGAGCTCAATTTGAAACACTGGGTGACCAGAGCAGACATTTCATTCCTCTATCAATGAGAATCCAGCACTGGAGGAGCAGAAAACAATGGCCTCGCTCAACCTTGACGCTAATCCTGACATGGACCCTAACCCTAAACTCTGATCCTGACCCTAAGCCCTGACCTAACCTTAGCCTAACCCGTACCCTAAACCTGTACCTTACCCTAACCCATGCTCTACCCGTAGCCTACCTGTACCCCAATTCTAACCCATACCCTAACACCCACTCTAACACAGAACCCTAACACCCACTCTAACACAGAACCCTAACACCCTGAGACCAAAACCATAAACCTTAACCAATAAGCAAAACCATAACCATAACCAAACCATAAAATAGATTCATTAACCATACCCATAAATAACTCATTAACCAGAAAACTTAAACCATAACAGCAACCATAAACCATACACAGCCCCAACCCTCACACCAGCCCCAGCCCTAATGCTAACCCTCCAAACCACTTACACCAAGCCAAGTCTAGTCAGATTATACAAATACATCTTGGAAAAGAAAACTGGGGAATTCTCTGGTGGCCCAGTGGTTAGGACTCTGTGCTTTCACTGCCAAGGGCTCGGGTTCGATCCCTGACTGGGGAACTAAGATCCCACAAGCCACGGGATGGGGCCAAAATACATAAATAATTAAAATGAAATAAAACCACTATATTAAAAAAGATTTTAAAAAGAAAGGAAAAAAACCGAGAAAACTACCCCAGTATAACTTATAAATATGAATGTAAAAATCTATCACAAAATAATAGCAACATGCAACCAACAGAACTTTAAATGGATAATGCCATAAGCAAGTATCTCTACACCAGAAATTTCAGGTTGCTCAACATGTCAAAAGTAAGCAATGTATTCAACCACAATAATGGTGTGAAGTAAAAACACATAATCATATCAATGAACGCAAAACATCTACAATGAAAATCCAGTGTTATTTCATGAAAAACACTCAAGAAAGCAGGAATAAAAGGAAATTTGTTCACTATGGAAAAGAGTAGTACCAAAAGCCACAGCAAACATCATGCTCAATGTTAAAGACTGAAAGATTTACTCCTGAAATCAGGAACAAGGCCAGGAAGCTGGCCTTCATCACCGTTACTCAATAGTGTACTGGAAGTTCTACCCAGAATCTTGAGGAAAGAAAGAAAAGGCATCCATGGGTGAATGGAAAAATTAAAACCCTGTCTCTTCACAGAACATAGGTCACATCATCTTATATATAAAACTACCTATAATCAGCAAAGAAATTATTTGAGCTAATCAACTAATGAAGCAAAGTTACAGAACAAAATCTCAATTCATGAAAATCTACCTTATATGCATACGCTGGCAAAAAATAATCTGAAAAAGAATTTATGAGAACAATTCCATTTTTAATAATGTCAACATCAATTTTTAGGAGTATATTTAATCAAGGTACAAGACTTGTTTTTATGTATGTAAAGTTATATGTTTGAAATTACTGGAGAGTCAATTACTTTTCAAAACATCATGTATGTCAACAGCATGCCAGAAAAGCAGAGAAAACATCAAACTTCCGTATAGAAGCCAAGCCTTACCCAGATCCAGTTCACCCAAAGTCCACATGTCATTTAGAGGCACTGTGGGAAGGTTATATTAGGAGCCGCTGTCCTCCGTGTTGTGGACGACCTGGATATGGTAGAAACAGTGGGATTTTTGAATTCCAATTTTCCACTTCATTCCACAAAAAAACTATTAGACCTAATAAATAAATTCAGTAAAGTTGCAAAATCAATACACAGAAATCAGTTGCATTTCTCAACACTAATAATGAACCATCAGAAAGAGAAAGAAAGCAACCCTATTTACAACTGCATCAAAAAGAACAAAATACCTGGGAATAAAGTCAACCAAGGAGGTGAAAGACCTGCACACTGAAAACTTGAAGACATTGATGAAGACATTGAAAAACACACCAATAAATGGAAAGATATCCTGTTCTCATGGAATGGAACAATTAATATTGTTAAAACATCCATGCTACCCAAAGCAGTGGACACAGTGAATGCAATCCCTCCCAAAATTCCATGGTATTTTCCCCCAAAACAGAGCAAATCCTCCTAATATCTGTGGGGAACCACAAAGGACCCCAAATAGCCAAAGAAACCCTGAAAAAAGAGAACGGGCTGGAGGCAACTCCCTCCCTGACGTCACACTCTGCTGAGAAGCTACAGTCACCAAAACAGTGTGGAACTGGCTCAAAACGGGCACAGGGACCAGAGGAACAGGACAGAGAGACCAGAATTCAACCCACACGGACGGGCTCGGTGAATTTAGGACACAGGGACCAAGGACACACCAAGGAGCACGACACTCCCCACGATAAATGGTGCTGGGAAAACTGGACGCCCCATAACTCACGCTGGCTACCCTGCACACAAACCTGACCAAACACCCAGCTTTCCACGCCAAGCCCTCCCTCGCTCACACGAAGACGGACCCCCTCAACGGTCAGCCGCCCCCAGGAAGCTTCTCCCCACTTTTCCTCACCGTCTCTTCACCTTTTCCTCAGGCACCACCTGGGTCCTCAGGAAACCTAGTTCCCCAGTCAGCGTGGACGCAGCCCCACTTTGTCCTGAAGCCGAAACCCCAGCGAGTCCTGAGGAGACGGGAGACCGAGCTCCTCTCAGCAGAGACGCTGAGCCGGGCGTCCTACCCGAAGGCCCCCGCCCCCGCGCCTGACGAGGCTCAACTCCTCTCAGCTGCCCTCACAATCCAGTTCGCAGGGAACGAGCATGCGCTGTGGGGCAGAGAGGCGAACTCGGCGCCACCCTGTGGTCAGTGCAGGAAGTGCAGGCCGCGCCTCCCTCACAGGTCCCTGGAGGCAGCGTGCCCTACTGACAGGACTGCTGAATCCAGGAAACTGGAAATTCAAACTAAAATGCAGTCTCTATCCCAAAAGTTTTCTAAAAGTAGTTAAGGAACAAGTAATTGGAAACCATTTGGAATGAAGTGAATGTAGATGCAAACTTTACAACTTATACCAAATTCACTCAAAGTTATTCAGAGGCAAATTTTATTTTAGTTTCTAATTCATTTTTGGCTGCGTTGGGTCTTCGTTGCTGCATATGGGCTTTCTCTAGTTGCGTCGAGCGGGGCTACTCTTCATTGTGGTGCACAGGCTCCTCATTGCCGTGGCTTCTCATGTTGCGGAGCACGGGCTCTAGGCGCGCAGGCTTCAGTAGCTGTGCCGCGCAGGTTTGGTTGCTCTGCGGCATGTGGGATCTTCCCGGACCAGGGCTCGAGCCCGGGTCCCCTGCATTGTCCCCACAGACAAATTTTAAATACAAAACTATTCAAGGGGCTTCCCTGGTGGCGCAGTGGTTGAGAATCTGCCTGCTAATGCAGGGGACACGGGTTCGAGCCCTGGTCCGGGAAGATCCCACATGCTGTGGAGCAACTAAGCCCGTGCACCACAACTACTGAGCCTGCGCTCTAGAACCCGCGAGCCACAACTGCTGAAGCCCACGCGCTTAGAGCCTGTACTCTGCAACAAGAGAAGCCACCGCAATGAGAAGCCCCCACTCGCCGCAACTAGAGAAAGCCTCCGTGCAGCAATGCAGACCCAACACAGCCAGAAATTAATTAATTAATTAATTAATTAAGGAAAAAAAAAAGGCAGCACCTGGGGGCTGGCAGACTGATGCACCAAGTCTTACATCACGTCTACTTAGTATCCTGCATGTCAGGGCCATGCTGGACCTGGGGCTGCCCAGACAGAGTGGGGCCTGCATCACCCTTCCCAGGAGGGAGGGTGGAGGGAAACCCTGCATGACCTCTGAGGCCCTAAGAACCCTTGACTAAGGCTGAGCTCAATTTGAAACACTGGGTGACCAGAGCAGACATTTCATTCCTCTATCAATGAGAATCCAGCACTGGAGGAGCAGAAAACAATGGCCTCGCTCAACCTTGACGCTAATCCTGACATGGACCCTAACCCTAAACTCTGATCCTGACCCTAAGCCCTGACCTAACCTTAGCCTAACCCGTACCCTAAACCTGTACCTTACCCTAACCCATGCTCTACCCGTATCCTACCTGTACCCCAATTCTAACCCATACCCTAACACCCACTCTAACACAGAACCCTAACACCCACTCTAACACAGAACCCTAACACCCTGAGACCAAAACCATAAACCTTAACCAATAAGCAAAACCATAACCATAACCAAACCATAAAATAGATTCATTAACCATACCCATAAATAACTCATTAACCAGAAAACTTAAACCATAACAGCAACCATAAACCATCCACAGCCCCAACCCTCACACCAGCCCCAGCCCTAATGCTAACCCTCCAAACCACTTACACCAAGCCAAGTCTAGTCAGATTATACAAATACATCTTGGAAAAGAAAACTGGGGAATTCTCTGGTGGCCCAGTGGTTAGGACTCTGTGCTTTCACTGCCAAGGGCTCGGGTTCGATCCCTGACTGGGGAACTAAGATCCCACAAGCCACGGGATGGGGCCAAAATAAATAAATAATTAAAATGAAATAAAACCACTATTTTAAAAAAGATTTTAAAAAGAAAGGAAAAAAACCGAGAAAACTACCCCAGTATAACTTATAAATATGAATGTAAAAATCTATCACAAAATAATAGCAACATGCAACCAACAGAACTTTAAATGGATAATGCCATAAGCAAGTATCTCTACACCAGAAATTTCAGGTTGCTCAACATGTCAAAAGTAAGCAATGTATTCAACCACAATAATGGTGTGAAGTAAAAACACATAATCATATCAATGAACGCAAAACATCTACAATGAAAATCCAGTGTTATTTCATGAAAAACACTCAAGAAAGCAGGAATAAAAGGAAATTTGTTCACTATGGAAAAGAGTAGTACCAAAAGCCACAGCAAACATCATGCTCAATGTTAAAGACTGAAAGATTTACTCCTGAAATCAGGAACAAGGCCAGGAAGCTGGCCTTCATCACCGTTACTCAATAGTGTACTGGAAGTTCTACCCAGAATCTTGAGGAAAGAAAGAAAAGGCATCCATGGGTGAATGGAAAAATTAAAACCCTGTCTCTTCACAGAACATAGGTCACATCATCTTATATATAAAACTACCTATAATCAGCAAAGAAATTATTTGAGCTAATCAACTAATGAAGCAAAGTTACAGAACAAAATCTCAATTCATGAAAATCTACCTTATATGCATACGCTGGCAAAAAATAATCTGAAAAAGAATTTATGAGAACAATTCCATTTTTAATAATGTCAACATCAATTTTTAGGAGTATATTTAATCAAGGTACAAGACTTGTTTTTATGTATGTAAAGTTATATGTTTGAAATTACTGGAGAGTCAATTCCTTTTCAAAACATCATGTATGTCAACAGCATGCCAGAAAAGCAGAGAAAACATCAAACTTCCGTATAGAAGCCAAGCCTTACCCAGATCCAGTTCACCCAAAGTCCACATGTCATTTAGAGGCACTGTGGGAAGGTTATATTAGGAGCCGCTGTCCTCCGTGTTGTGGACGACCTGGATATGGTAGAAACAGTGGGATTTTTGAATTCCAATTTTCCACTTCATTCCACAAAAAAACTATTAGACCTAATAAATAAATTCAGTAAAGTTGCAAAATCAATACACAGAAATCAGTTGCATTTCTCAACACTAATAATGAACCATCAGAAAGAGAAAGAAAGCAACCCTATTTACAACTGCATCAAAAAGAACAAAATACCTGGGAATAAAGTCAACCAAGGAGGTGAAAGACCTGCACACTGAAAACTTGAAGACATTGATGAAGACATTGAAAAACACACCAATAAATGGAAAGATATCCTGTTCTCATGGAATGGAACAATTAATATTGTTAAAACATCCATGCTACCCAAAGCAGTGGACACAGTGAATGCAATCCCTCCCAAAATTCCATGGTATTTTCCCCCAAAACAGAGCAAATCCTCCTAATATCTGTGGGGAACCACAAAGGACCCCAAATAGCCAAAGAAACCCTGAAAAAAGAGAACGGGCTGGAGGCAACTCCCTCCCTGACGTCACACTCTGCTGAGAAGCTACAGTCACCAAAACAGTGTGGAACTGGCTCAAAACGGGCACAGGGACCAGAGGAACAGGACAGAGAGACCAGAATTCAACCCACACGGACGGGCTCGGTGAATTTAGGACACAGGGACCAAGGACACACCAAGGAGCACGACACTCCCCACGATAAATGGTGCTGGGAAAACTGGACGCCCCATAACTCACGCTGGCTACCCTGCACACAAACCTGACCAAACACCCAGCTTTCCACGCCAAGCCCTCCCTCGCTCACACGAAGACGGACCCCCTCAACGGTCAGCCGCCCCCAGGAAGCTTCTCCCCACTTTTCCTCACCGTCTCTTCACCTTTTCCTCAGGCACCACCTGGGTCCTCAGGAAACCTAGTTCCCCAGTCAGCGTGGACGCAGCCCCACTTTGTCCTGAAGCCGAAACCCCAGCGAGTCCTGAGGAGACGGGAGACCGAGCTCCTCTCAGCAGAGACGCTGAGCCGGGCGTCCTACCCGAAGGCCCCCGCCCCCGCGCCTGACGAGGCTCAACTCCTCTCAGCTGCCCTCACAATCCAGTTCGCAGGGAACGAGCATGCGCTGTGGGGCAGAGAGGCGAACTCGGCGCCACCCTGTGGTCAGTGCAGGAAGTGCAGGCCGCGCCTCCCTCACAGGTCCCTGGAGGCAGCGTGCCCTACTGACAGGACTGCTGAATCCAGGAAACTGGAAATTCAAACTAAAATGCAGTCTCTATCCCAAAAGTTTTCTAAAAGTAGTTAAGGAACAAGTAATTGGAAACCATTTGGAATGAAGTGAATGTAGATGCAAACTTTACAACTTATACCAAATTCACTCAAAGTTATTCAGAGGCAAATTTTATTTTAGTTTCTAATTCATTTTTGGCTGCGTTGGGTCTTCGTTGCTGCATATGGGCTTTCTCTAGTTGCGTCGAGCGGGGCTACTCTTCGTTGTGGTGCACAGGCTCCTCATTGCCGTGGCTTCTCATGTTGCGGAGCACGGGCTCTAGGCGCGCAGGCTTCAGTAGCTGTGCCGCGCAGGTTTGGTTGCTCTGCGGCATGTGGGATCTTCCCGGACCAGGGCTCGAGCCCGGGTCCCCTGCATTGTCCCCACAGACAAATTTTAAATACAAAACTATTCAAGGGGCTTCCCTG